>NW_024386764.1:227087-284559 GCF_900408965.1 Simochromis diagramma | reverse complement strand
GCAAAAAAAAATCCAACCCTAGAAGAAGCCTACGCGTGCGGCCAAGATCAGGAAACATTGAACAAAATACGCAAACAAAACTGAATTAATGAGATAATTGATAAAAAAACAAAATTCTTGTACAAAGACACGCTTACAAAATTATGAACATGGTAATAAATCTGGTCAATTTCTAGCAAACCAGCTAAAAATAATAAGAAAAAACAACATATGTGCTGTTCAAGATTCATCTGGGAACACAATATATGACCCGAGACAAATAAACAACATTTTCAGGTTTCTATAAAACGTTGTATTCACCACAAATAAACCCATCTAAAAGAAATTGTAGTTTTTGGACAACATAACTCTTCCAAAATTATTGGACACTCAAGAATGGCACTGGATTCACCACTGACACCAGGTGAACTCCAGGAAGCCCTGATAAGTATGCCCAATAATAAGGCTCAGGTCCAGACGGCTTTCCTGCAGAATTCTACAAAATTCTGGTCGATCTCAGCACCAGTTTTTACCGAACGTTGTTGGATTAAAGAAAAGGGCAGACTTCCATCAAATATGAATTCTGCAAACATTAATCTCCTGCTAAACCAGGCAAAGACCCTGTATATCCCTCAAGCTATCTCCAATATCCCTTATAAATGTAGACCTTAAAATAATCTGCAAAGCTCTCTCAAAGAGACTGGAGAAATAACCCCCCTCTTAATTCATCCTGACCAAACTGGTTTCTAAAAAGGTAGGCACTCATCAACAAATACCCGTAGATTACTTAATTTGATAGACTACTCATGCAGTAAACCTAGAAAACTACAATATTCCTTTAGACACAGAAAAAGCATTTGACAGAGTTAACTGGAATTCTATTTGCAACTTTAACAAATTTGGTTTTGGATCCTCTTTCATAACTGGTTAAAATATTATTAAATTCCCCAACAGCTTGTGTTAGAACAAATGACCAGACATCCTCCAGCTTCGTGCTCTTGGGGGCACCAGGCAGGGATGCCCACTCTCCCCTTCACTGTTTGCAATTTTATTGAACCACTAGCAGCAGCAATTAGCAGAATTCAGTAATTAAGGGCATAAAATGCAAGAACGTGGAACATAAAATCAGCCTTTATGCGGTGATGTGTTACTTTTTCTCCAAAATTCACAAACCAATATCTCTGGGGTGTTGAATTGATAAACTCTTTTGCAAGAATATCAGATTACTCAATTAACTGGTCAAAATCTACAGTTCTACCGATTAATTGCTCCCTCCATAATTCCTCTTCTACACCACTGCAATCGGGAAATATAAAATATTTAGGTATTAATATTTCTCCCAAGCTTGCCGACCTAACTAAATTCATCATATCCCACTTTTAAAGAAAGTAGAAGGTGATCTGGTCGATGGAAATGTCTACCCAATTCACTCATGGGAAGGTTGCTCTTCAACTGGTGGGGGAGGTTGTTACACCTTGCAGGAGCTCTCCTCTCTTCAGTAACTCTCTCTGCAGGAGGGGAGATACAGGAGAGGTGGAGGAAGATCTCAGCCTGGGCGTCTATTGTCTTGTGTAGTCTGGAAGATGAGTGGATGGTGGGGGGGGTGCAGTTTTCTCTGTGGTGGGGTCAGGTGGGCTGTCCCGGGCTCTGTGGGGCCGAGAGGCCGTGCTCCCTTTCCCTGGCGGGTTGTGGAGTATGGGGGTGCCTACTAGGGTCAGCGGGGGAGCTGGCCCCGGGGGGGGGGTCACTTGCCCCTCCCTTCCTTCCCTCCCCCTCTCCAGCTGCCTCCCTCTTCCCGCTCCACCACCAATCACCCACCACAGCAGGGCCTTGGGGTAAGTGTGTCACCAGGGTGCAGGGGAGGCTACCCCCCTCTGTCCCCTTCTGGCTTCTTGTGCCCCAATTTTATCCCACAACTTAGACATTCACATTACTCACACTCTCATAACACATACATGTAGGACTTGGGGGTGGGCACGCTGCACGGACTCCAAAAGACCTCAGGGTGTACACCCCACCCCTGGGTCGTTGCCCCCCTTCAATTTTAAATACACGTAGCATTGAGGGCTAGCAGGAGGGACTATGCGTTACCTGCTGCTCTCTGGCAGGTAGCTCCATGCCCTCCTGGGTTTAAATGCACTTAGAACACACATGCATCACACATACAATGAGTGGGTGGAGGGAGGTTTGGAGTCTTCTCTCACCCCCATTCTCTTCGACCTGCTGGAGCGGGGGGGCTGGAGGAGGAGTTGGCCGTCTGACTGGGGTTGGAGTGTGGGGCCTCCCTGCTGCTGCGGAGTCGGGGCAGTCTGCATCTCCCCACCGCAGGGAAAGGTAACACCACCTGGGTCTGGGTGCAGTTTCCCCCTCCAGGGGCAAGGGTACCTAGACCCGGTTCGTAGAGTCGCTTGGGGAGTGTGATCGTGTGTACAGTGTCTCTTTATGTCTGTCTCCACGTTGGTTGAGTGTGGAGTAAGTGCATATGAGAGCATGAGGGTGGAATGGTTTGTGTCGTGTGTGCTGTATGTCTGTGTCTATATGTCAGGTGGGTATCAGCGCCACCTCTCTGGGGACATCTCAGGCCCTCCAAGGTATGGAGGGCCTATCTCCCCCCACCACTCCCCCTGTCAGTGGCAGACGCCCTCAGACATCGGTGCGTTGGTGGTTCTTTGTGTCCGGGGATGGGCGTCCAGGTACACACCGGCTCACTCCTTGGTGGCTGTTTCGGGGCCTGGGAGCCTGGGGCTCGCTCGGGCCACTTCGGGGGTGGGGTGCCCTCGGCCTCTCAGCCTGGGGCTCGGTCACTCGGCACAGCTGGCTGCCGGCGGAGCTCACGGGCGCGTCACTGCACCCCCCCCCCTGGCTTCTGCTCCGCGGCTGCTAAGTGAGCCCTCATCTGGGACTCTCCTCAGCTCTTTCTGGGACAGTGGCGCGGCTGCCCCCTTGTTGGTCTTCCTTGGTCTCTTGTGTTCTGGGGCCTCTGGATGTCTGGAGTTTTGACTTCCTCCATACCTGCTTCATGCCCTGGAGGACGGGGCTGTGGCCCCCCCACACCCTCTAGCAGATCATTACATGAAGGACCTTTTAAAAACAAGCGCGTCCATGCTCACAGGTGTACACACGGGTGCTCACACACACAAACTACACCTTTTTGGTCCTACCTCAAAGCACACTGTTCTGTCGATCTTATGTGCTGCACAATAATGTTTAATATTTAGTATTTACTGTTATATTCATAGATCATCGTGATGTTGTTTATTGTATTGTGTCTTTTTCTTTGCCTGTTTTCTTTTTTCTTTCTCAACAGGTGATTGATTATGGATTTTTTGTCTGCTTATTATGTTTTTGTTTTTTGCCCTTTATCCCCGTCCCTCTTCCCCGCTGTTTTTTCCCCCTCTTCCTTTCTCCCTTTTCTTTTCCTCATTAAGTCTGTCCCGTATCGCAAGTGAAATAAAAAATAAAATAAACATAAAAGGTGATCAAATGACCATTACGGCAAGGCTGGGATGGTCAATTTGGTAAAGTAAATCCGTTGGGCATCTTTCTTTGCCTTTAGACAACAATTCTGATGCAAAAGAACCAAACGGGACGGCAAAAAAAAAATTAAAAACAAAAATTTATATATATACTTTTTTTTTTAAATTTTTTTTTTTTTTTTTTTTTTGCCTGTCCCGTTTGGTTCTTTTGCATCAGAATTGTTGTCTAAAGGCAAAGAAAGATGCCCAACGGATTTACTTTACCAAATTGACCATCCCAGCCTTGCCGTAATGGTCTATTTGATTCACCTTTTATTGTTTATTTTATTTTTTATTTTCACTTGCTAGATACGGGACAGACTTGAATGAGGAAAAGAAAAGGGAGAAAGGAAGAGGGGGAAAAAACAGCGGGGAAGAGGGACGGGGATAAAGGGCAAAAAACAAAAAACAAATAAATAAGCAGACAAAAAAATCCATATATCAATCACCTGTTGAGAAAGAAAAAAGAAAACAAGCAGAAGAAAAAGACAGCAATACAATAAACAACATCACGATGATCTATGGGAATATAACAGTAAATACTAAATATTAAACATTATTGTGCAGCACATAAGATCGACAGAACAGTGTGCTTTGAGGTAGGAGCCAAAAAGGGGTGTAGTTTGTGTGTGTGAGCACCCGTGTGTACACCTGTGAGCATGGACGCGCTTGTTTTTAAAAGGTTCCTTCATGTAATGATCTGCTAGAGGGTGTGGGGGGGCCACAGCCCCGTCCTCCAGGGCATGAAGCAGGTATGGAGGAGATCAAAACTCCAGACATCCAGAGGCCCCCAGAACACAAGAGACCAAGGAAGACCAACAGAGGGGCAGCCGCGCCACTGTCCCAGAAAGAGCTGAGGAGAGTCCCAGATGAGGGCTCACTTAGCAGCCGCGGAGCAGAAGCCAGGGGGGGGGGTTGCAGTGACGCGCCCGTGAGCTCCGCCGGCAGCCAGCTGTGCCTGAGTGACCGAGCCCCAGGCTGAGAGGCCGAGGGCACCCCACCCCCGAAGTGGCCCGAGCGAGCCCCAGGCTCCAGGCCCCGACAAGCAGCCACCAAGGAGTGAGCCGGTGTGTACCTGGACGCCCATCCCCGGACACAAAGAACCACCAACGCACCGATGTCTGAGGGCGTCTGCCACTGACAGGGGGAGTGGTGGGGGGAGATAGGCCTCCATACCTTGGAGGGCCTGAGATGTCCCCAGAGAGGTGGCGTCTGATACCCAACCTGACATATAGACACAGACATACAGGCACACACAGATACAAACATCCATTCCCACCCTCATGCTCTCATATGCACTTACTCCACACTCAACCAACGTGGAGACAGACATAAAGAGACACTGTACACACGATCACACTCCCCAAGCGTACTCTACGAACCGGGTCTAGGTACCCTTGCCCCTGGAGGGGGAAACTGCACCCAGACCCAGGTGGTGTTACCCTTTTCCCTGCGGTGGGGAGATGCAGACTGCCCCGACTCCGCAGCAGCAGGGAGGCCCCACACTCCAGACCCCAGTCAGACGGCCAACTCCTCCTCCTAGCCCCCCCGCTCCAGCAGGTCGCAGAGAATGGGGGTGAGAGAAGACTCCAAACCTCCCTCCACCCGCTCATTGTAGTGTTGATGCATGTGTGTTCTAAGGTGCATTTAAAACCCAGGAGGGCATGGAGCTACCTGCCAGAGAGCAGCAGGTAAGCGCATAGTCCCTCCTGCTAGCCCTCAATGTCTACGTGTATTTAAAATTGAGAGGTGGGCAACGACGCCAGGGGTGGGGTGTACACCCTGATGGTCTTTTGGAGTCCGTGCAGCGTGCCCACCCCCAAGATCCTACATGTATGTGTTATGAGAGTGTGAGTAATGTGAATGTCTAAGTTGTGGGATAAAATTGGGGCACAAGAAGCCAGAAGGGGACAGAGGGGGGGTAGCCTCCCCTGCACCCTGGTGACACACCTTTACCCCAAGGCCCTGCATGTGTGGGTGATTGTGGTGGAGCGGGAAGAGGGAGGCAGCTGGAGATGGGGAGGGAAGGAAGGGAGGGGCAAGTGACCCCCCCCCCCCGGGGCCAGCTCCCCCGCTGACCCTAGTAGGCACCCCCATACTCCACAACCCGCCAGGGAAAGGGAGCAGCGCCTCTCGGCCCCACAGAGCCCGGGACAGCCCACCTGACCCCACCACAGAGAAAACTGCACCCACCCCACCATCCACTCATCTTCCAGACTACACAAGACAATAGACGCCCAGGCTGAGATCTTCCTCCACCTCTCCTGTATCTCCCCCTCCTGCAGAGAGAGTTACTGAAGAGAGGAGAGCTCCTGCAAGGTGTAACAACCTCCCCCACCAGTTGAAGAGCAACCCTTCCCATGAGTGATATGGGTAGACATTTCCATCTAGCCAGATCACCTTCTACTTTCTTTAAAAGTGGGATATGATTGAATTTAGTTAGGTCTGCAAGCTTGGGAGAAATATTAATACCTAAATATTTTATATTTCCCGATTGCAGTGGTGTAGAAGAGGAATTATGGAGGGAGCAATTAATCGGTAGAACTGTAGATTTTGACCAGTTAATTGAGTAATCTGATATTCTTGCAAAAGAGTTTATCAATTCAATCACCCCAGAGATATTGGTTTGTGAATTTTGGAGAAAAAGTAACACATCATCCGCATAAAGGCTGATTTTATGTTCCACGTTCTTGCATTTTATGCCCTTAATTACTGAATTCTGTCTAATTGCTGCTGCTAGTGGTTCAATAAAAATTGCAAACAGTGAAGGGGAGAGTGGGCATCCCTGCCTGGTGCCCCTCAAGAGACAGAAGCTGGAGGATGTCTGGTCATTTGTTCTAACACAAGCTGTTGGGGAATTATATAATATTTTTAACCAGTTTATGAAAGAGGATCCAAAACCAAATTTGTGTAAAGTTGCAAATAGAAATTTCCAGTTAACTCTGTCAAATGCTTTTTCTGTGTCTAAAGAGAATATTGTAGTTTCTAGGTTTTTACTGCATGAGTAGTCTATCAAATTAAGTAATCTACGTGTATTTGTTGATGAGTGCCTACCTTTTATGAAACCAGTTTGGTCAGGATGAATTAAGAGGGGGGTTATTTTCTCCAGTCTCTTTGAGAGAGCTTTGCAGATTATTTTAAGGTCTACATTTATAAGGGATATTGGACGATAGCTTGAGGGATATACAGGGTCTTTGCCTGGTTTTAGCAGGAGATTAATGTTTGCAGAATTCATATTTGATGGAAGTCTGCCCTTTTCTTTAATTTCCAACAACGTTCTGTAGAAAACTGGTGCTAGAATCGACCAGAATTCTTTGTAGAATTCTGCAGGAAAGCCGTCTGGACCTGGAGCCTTATTATTGGGCATACTTATCAGGGCTTCCTGGAGTTCACCTGGTGTCAGTGGTGAATCCAGTGCCATTGCTTGAGTGTCCAATAATTTTGGAAGAGTTATGTTGTCCAAAAACTAATCAATTTCTTTTTTAGATGGATTTATTTGTGGTGAATACAACGTTTTATAGAAATCCCTGAAAATGTTGTTTATTTGTCTCGGGTCATATATTGTGTTCCCAGATGAATCTTGAACAGCACATATAGTTGTTTTTTCTTTATTTATTTTTAGCTGGTTTGCTAGAAATTGACCAGATTTATTACCATGTTCATAATTTTGTAAGCGTGGTCTTTGTACTAAGAATTTTGTTTTTTTATCAATTATCTCATTTAATTCTAGTTTTGTTTTGCGTATTTTGTTCAATGTTTCCTGATCTTGGTCGCACGCGTAGGCTTCTTCTAGGGATTTGATGTTTTTTCTAATTCCTGAATATTTTTGTTTTCTTTTTTCTTTTTATGTGATGAGAAAGAAATTATTTTACCTCTCATCACAGCTTTCCCTGCTTCCCATAGAACAGAAGCTGATGTTCCGGGAGTGTCATTATAGTCTAAATATAGAGTCCATTCTTTTTTAAAATATTTAATAAAGTTTTCATCTTTAAGCGGTGATGTATTAAATCTCCAGTTTTTTCTTGGCGTAGTATTATTCTTGTGCATTAGTGTTAAAGATACAGGAGCATGATCGCTGACAGCTATAGGGTGAATCTCAGTGTCTGAAATGTCGTTCAGCAGTGAGCTGCTGACCAAAAAATAATCCAGACGAGAGTAGGAGTGATGGACATGTGAGAAAAAAGTATATTCCTTACTGGTGGGGTGAAGGGAGCGCCATGCATCGCAAAGACCAAAGTCGCTCATATACTGTTTGATTATATTTGTGGACTGCCAATTATGCTGAGTTCCTGCTGTATTGAGCCTATCCATTTCTTCATTTAGTCCCAGGTTGAGGTCGCCTCCAAGAACAAGTGTGCCATCTAAGTGTTCAGAGAGTGCACTGAAAAAACCGTGAAAGAATGAGGGATCATCAACATTTGGACCATATACACTTACAATACATAGCTTTTTATAACGTATAGATAGTTTAATGATTAAGAATCTGCCCTCTGGATCTATAACTGTATCGAGAACTGTGAAATTAATATTTTTATGGATTGAAATTGCTACTCCCTTTGTCTAGAATTATAACAAGCTGAGAACACATTAGGAAACTCAGGTGTTTTAAGTTCATTCGAATCTCTAAGAGGTCTGTGGGTCTCTTGTAAAAGGACAACATCTGCCTGTAGTTTTTTGAGTTGGTTAAATATTTTTAACCTCTTTTCTCTGGAGCCAGCTCCATTTATATTCCATGTAATGAACCTCAGTGCCCCCGTAGATGTCTGTGTATAACTAGGTGTGTACGCTGTGTGTGTCGCTTAGACAGGTGGAGAGAATACATCACTTGTTCATAAATAAAGAGAAGGAGAGAGAGAGAAAATGTGTGGCGAGATGCTCCCTGAGTCTGATTATGTGTGTGCATATTTACTAATATGAGTAGGCTTGGCTTAAGTGTGTGTATCCTATACGACTGTGTGCGCTGTCTGACTGATGTAAATGTGCTGCCGTTGAGCGCATGACTGTGCGTGATCGTGCGGTGCGTATGTGTCAAAATAAAGGATGTTGTTTGTGGAAGCAGGTGATCGAAGCAGTGAAAAAAATAAAGAAAGAAACCAAGGACAAGGGTGAGCAGCATAAAAACACGAGGGGGAAAAAGAGAGAAAAAAACGAGAAGGAGAAAAATAAATTAAAAAATAAAATATGAAAATATTTTGAATTTATCACAAAACTGTTTTCATGTCCTGTCAGATGCATTAATTAAAATTCTTCATTGTTGTCAGAAAGTCATTGGAAAGAAATACACATCATCGCTTACATTTAAAATACGTCAAATGCCTGTGCAACACTGTGCTTTGTTGAAGACACTGTGGCAATATACTGCAGGCAGTCCCAGTGCTGTCAGCAGCACTCTCCTTATTCCATCAGAGCAGAATACTGAGGCATCTGTGAGTGTCACTCAAGCAGTCTGATCACACAGTGTGTGGCATCTGTCTGCTTGGACCCATCAGCAGCCCTGCTCATACACATTGACATACATTGTCTTACTTTTCTCTGTCTATTTAAGACACCAAATGTTTGTTTGTTTGTTTGTTTGTTTGTATGGGGATCTTTTGGGGGGACACTGATTGACAACAGCTGCACTCAGTGCTTAACACCAGCCTTAACCCAAATTAAACCTCAACCCTAAAACCAAAAAGGCCTTTAAAGGTTTGTGAAACTACCAGGCACTATATCAAACTGGTTTCTATAAAGATAAACACACTTAAACACAATTTGAAAGCACTGCATTTGGAGAAACACAGCATGCTTTGTGTGAAGCTCTCTTTGTTTGTCTCACTCTGACAAGCCTTAGTGCCTTAAAATAAGCAACCACTCTGTACTTGAAAACTTCTCCATCTCATCATCATCATCATCGTTTATTTGTATAGCACTTTAAGAACACACCAGGCAGACCAAAGTGCTGAACAACACAGATCAAAACAACAACCAAATTAAAAATACCATAAAATCATTACAAACAAAATAAATAAGAAGGTGTCAGTTTCCTACAGAGTTAAAAGCCAGGGAATAAAAATAGGTTTTCAATCTGGACTTAAAGACCTGCACTGATGACGCTTGTCTAATTTGGAGGGGAAGGTTATTCCAGAGCATCGGAGCCGCAATTGAAAAGGCACGGTCTCCTCTGCATTTCAGCCGCGACTTAGGGACCGACAGCAGCAGCTGCTCAGCTGAATGGAGCGAGCGAGGAGGAACATGTGGCTTCAGCAAGTCAGATAAGTACACAGGAGCCAGACCATTTAAAGATTTAAAAACCAATAAAAGGACCTTAAAACAAACCCTAAAATCAATGGGAAGCCAATGCAAGGAAGCCAGAACCGGAGTGATGTGATCGAATTTCCTACTACCGGTTAAAAATCGCGCCGCCGCTTTTTGCACTAACTGCAGGCGTGACAAGGTGCCCGACCCGACCCCTATTAAAAGGGAATTACAATAGTCCAGACGTGAGGTGATAAAAGCATGAATAAGAGTTTTGGGTTTGGAAAGGAAAGGCTTAACCTTCGACAGGCGTCTGAGGTGATAAAAAGCTGATTTTACCACCCCACTTACATGACCTTCAAAAGTAAGCGCAGAATCAAGTTTAACACCAAGATTAGTGACTGAACTTTTCAGATGAGAGGTCAAATCACCAAAATCAACATCTGGAGAATCAGTAGAACGATGCGGGCCATATAAAATTGCTTCCGTTTTGCGACCATTAAAATTCAAAAGATTATTTGCCATCCATAATTTAATATCGCTAAGACAGTCAAGCAGTGATTGACATGGGGAGGTATCCAAATGACTGAAAGGTAAGTAAAGCTGACAGTCATCGGCATACAAATGAAATGACACTCCGTGTTTACGAAAAATCGCACCAAGGGGGAGTAAATACAGCGAGAAAAGTAATGGCCCAAGGATAGATCCCTGGGGCACACCCCAAAGCAGAGGGGCCACAGAGGAAGCGGCCAGCCCCGGCTTGACACAAAAACTCCTTTCGGAAAGATATGATTTTATCCATGACAATGCCAGATCAGAAATTCCCACACAGTGATGTAAGCGGGAGATCAGCAGGTCGTGGTCCACTGTGTCAAATGCAGCTGTCATATCCAATAAGACAAGCACAGCATATTTACCACGATCAGTAGCAACAAGAATGTCATCCATAACTTTAACAAGAGCTGTCTCCGTACTGTGAAAGGGCTTAAAACCAGATTGGAAAATTTCAGACAATTGCGAGTCGCTCAAATAATCCAACAGTTGGGTATGTACAATCCTCTCCAAGATCTTGCTTAAAAAGGGAAGTTTGGAGATAGGTCTAAAATTTGACATAGTAGAACTATCAAGGCCAGGTTTCTTAAGTAAGGGGTGTATGACTGCATGTTTAAACCCACTAGGAACTTGACCGGTTAACAGACTAGTATTGATAATTTTCAGGATATAAGGTCCAATGATGGGAAATACTTTTTGGAGAAAGCGGGGAGTAACAACATCATTTGGGGAGCCACAGGGCTTAGCATGTAGCACCAACTCCTCTAAGTCACGCAGAGAAATCGGTGCAAAAGCAGGGAATAAGCTTGAGCAAGGAGCATGCATGGCCGGATCAACAATAGGTGGAATCAGAGGCCTCAGGCTAGCAATCTTGTCCACAAAAAAGGTGATAAACTTATTGCACATAGCCTCAGAGGACGGCAAAAGGTTGTAACCCTCCAAGTTAAGTACAGAATTAATCGTATTGTATAAAACACGAGGGTTATGAGAGTTGGCCGAAATAAGTTGAGAAAAGTAGGAGTGTTTATCGGCCTTAACTGCCCTCTGATAAGTTTTCCAACTAATCTTTAGGGCTTCCAGGGAGACATGCAATCTGTCTTTTTTCCACTGTCTTTCACATTTCCTACATTGTCTTCTAATAGCTCGGGTATGATCTGTTAACCAAGGACTAGTCTTAGATTTACATTTTCTTACTCTCAAAGGGGCAACAACATCAAGCACAGATTTACAAGCAAAGTCAAAATACAAAAGTAGGTCATCTGCAGTGGGAAACTCAGGGGCATAAGACATAAATTTGTCAAACAGTATAGAAAACCGTTCGGCAGAATCAGAGCCAAAGGCACGATAACATCGAGCAGGTACAGCCTGATTTGCAAAAACGTTAGAAGGAGCAATATCAAATAAGATAGGCATATGATCAGAAAATACTGCATCTTCAACCCGTACATTGCAAACAGATAAACCATGAGATAAAACTAAGTCCAGTGTGTGACCACGTTCTTGAGTGGCACCACTAACAAATTGGACAAAATTAAAAGAGTTCACTAAGTCCAGAAAGTCCTTGGCCAGGGGCTTCCCCGGACAGCAAACGTGAATATTAAAATCACCAAGCAGGAGGATCTGGTCATATCGTGATGCACAATCAGCAAGAAACTCTGAGAACTCTGATAAGAACACCTTGTTATATTTCGGCGGGCGATAAACAATCGCACATAAAAACGAAGGCGAGTGGCCCAGTTTACATAAACAGAGTTCAAAGCTGGTGTAGCGAGACGAAGGGAAAAGCTGCTTCAAGTCCAAGTGAGCCTTAAAAACAACAGCAAGCCCTCCTCCGCGACCAGAAGCTCTCGGAACATTAAAAAAGGTACAGTCAGCGGGTACTAGTTCAATGAAAGCGCTTAACTCACCGGGAGAAATCCAGGTTTCAGTCAAGAAGAGTAAATCCAGAACACGAGAGAGAAAAAAATCCTTCAATATGAAGGTCTTGTTGACCACCGACCTGGTATTTATTAGACCCAGCCTGAGAGGGACTGGGTCCAAAACTTCCGAGGTATTAGCAACCAGATCCACCGGTCGAAGATTTTTCTTGTCAACTCCGCGCCAGCGCATATGCCGTAGAGGAGAGAGTTTTGCTGGACCATTTTCAAAAGACCCAACAACAGGAACCAGCCAGGAGTCCACCGGATCCAAGGCACGCAATAGCACCAATAGTCGCGGACAAAAGCGGCGGATGCAGCGGAGCTCATGGGGAAAATGAGAAATCCAGGATTTCAGCTTCACAAGACGACCTCCACGGTTACCCCGTCTGCTGCGTCGCTTCCGCAGATATGGTGACGGTGGTAGGGAACGCCAGTACGGTGGTATTGGTTCCAGATAGGGAGGGAAAAATCCTTGGCTGTCATATTCAGGCCGGTCAGACATCCGGATGGATAAACCTATTTCCAATAATGTCTGGCGATCATAGGAAAAAGTACAACACACATGTAACACAAAATTAACTAAAAACAATAAAACAAAACAAATAAAGGAGAGCGATAGACGGCGTGCCGAACACACAGGCTCCACCACTTTATTTATTTATACATATATTCCTTTGTGAAATATGTTAAAACATGACAGTAAAGTTTTTTCTAAGATAGTCTGTTCAGAACCACATCTGTCTTCAGCAAAGCCTTCTAACTGAAAGACATGGATGACAAACCAAATGCCTACAGACAGTGTCACGCATTATATGACAAGTGTTAGTGAGCACAAATGTAAAGGCATCTCTGTATTGTCTATTCAGGCCTCCACCAGACTTTTGTTATATTCCACTGTGACACTAATCGAGTTAAACAAAGAATCAGAATCAGAAAGGGTTTTATTGCCAAATGTTGAGCAGGTTTACAACATTAGGAAATTGCTGCGGTGCTTCAGTGCAAACATACTGTCATAAATTGCGCTTAAATAGACATGAAAAAATAAAAGTAAGAATAAGAATTAAAAGTGCTACGTAGAAAGATATATGCATGAGATATACATGAGATATATACATGAGAATAAGAATTAAAAGTGCTACGTAGAAAGATATATACATGAGTGCAGGTGGTGATCAGTGCCGAAACATGGAATGATGCAGTGAACACAGCGTAGGGTCATGTGTTAGGGGTGGGAACAGTCGTACGTTTATTGTTCATGTGTCCAACAGCAGAGGGGAAGAAACTGTTCTTATGGCGAGAGGTTCTGGTGCGAATGGACCGGAGCCTCCTGCCTGAGGGGAGCAGGTCAAACAGACTGTATCCAGGGTGAGAAGGGTCAGCTGAGATCCGAGCTGCACGCCGCAGTGTCCTGGAGGTGTATAGGTCCTGCAGAGATGGGAGTCTACAGCCAATCACCTTCTCAGCAGAGCGCACAACACGCTGCAGTCTCTGTTTGTCCCTGATAGTGGCTCCAGCGTACCACACGGTGATGGAGGAGGTGAGGATGGACTCGATGATTGCAGTGTAGAATTGCATCATCGTCCGTGTTGGCAGGGTTGAATTTCTTCAGCTGCCTCAGGAAGTACATCCTCTGCTGGGCTTTCTTGATGACGGAGGTGATGGTGGGCTCCCACTTCAGGTCCTGAGTGATGGTGGTACCCAGGAAGCGGAATGAGTCCACAGAGGTGATGGGGGTGTCAGTCAGGATGATGGGGGGGAGTGGGACTGTGTGCTTCCTGAAGTCCACAATAATCTCCACTGTCTTCTGGGCATTCAGCACCAGGTTGTTGTGGCTGCACCAGGACACCAGACGTTCAACCTCCCTCCTGTAGGCAGACTCATCCCCGTCCGAGATGAGCCCAATAACGGTGGTGTCATCTGCAAACTTGATTAGCTTGACAGACTGGTGGGTGGAGGTGCAGCAGTTAGTATACAGGGAGAAGAGCAGAGGAGAAAGAACACAGCCCTGAGGGGAGCTGGTGCTGATGGTCCGAGAGTCCGAGACATTCTTTCCCAGCCTCAGATGCTGCTTCCTGTCCGTCAGGAAGTCAGTGATCCACCGGCAGATAGAGTTGTTGGCAGTGTGGAAAAGTGTTTCAAAGAAGCATTTTTGGGAAACAAAAGCTGTTTTAATAATCATTGTTTGAATAGAAAAGTGGGAAAAAAAACCCTCTCAGTTAGTGTTTTGACCATTACCTGTAGCTCACAACACAGTTGTACAATGCATTATGCAATCCTAATATTAGCATCAAGAACAAAGTGTAACTGAGGTCATTTTAAAGTATGTAACTATGCAGGTGTGATGGCTGCACTTACAGCCACACAGTGGTAATACCCACCATGGTCAAATGCAGACCTTATTATCTCCCCAGAGAACTCACCTCGATCATACTCACTGCCGTGTATATACCCCCCGACGCTAATGCTAGGTTGGTCATGAAAGAACTTTCTGCAGCCATTAACAAACACCAGAATCAACACCCCAAGGCTGCTTTTATTGTTGCTGGCGACTTCAACCACACCAACTTAAAGACAGTCCTCCCCAGATTCCACCAACATGTCTCCTGCCACACCAGAGGAGACAAGACTTTAGACCATGTGTATTCCAACCTGGCTGGAGCCTACAAAGCCACACCCCTCCCCCACATTGGACAATCGGACCATCTCTCCCTGTTCCTCACACCTAGGTATTCACCACTCATCCAACGTGTGAAACCTGCTGTGAGGACAATTAAAGTGTGGCCAGAGGGGACAGACGCAGTGCTCCAGGACAGATTTAAAAACACAGACTGGAATATGTTCACCCACACAGACCTGGACCAGTACGCCTCATCTGTACTGGATTACATCTCCGAAACCACAGACAGTGTCACCACCCAGAAACGGATCACCATGTACCCCAACCAGAAGCCTTGGATGAACCGGGATGTTCGTCTCCTCCTGAAGGCCCGCAACACTGCCTTTAGGTCAGGAGATCTGACAAGATGGCGCTGGTGAGGTCGGCTGCCGTCACGACTGCTCCGACCACTTTTTCTTTGTCTTTGTTTTTTAAGTTAGTTTTCAGCGTTTCTAAATCGGCAAAATCATCACCATTGGGTACATTAGGTATGACAGTGACACTCTTGTTTCTATTGGTATACAATGTACTCACAATTCGAAGTTTTTAACTCCGGATCCGAGCTGGCCGAGTGAGATCTTGAGGGAGAACAAAGGGAAGCGGCGGCGGCCTAGAGGGAAGCGAGCCGGCGTCAGGAACAGGCTGAGAGCTCGTGCACACCGCACACCTCTGCCTAGCATCCTGCTCGCCAACGTCCAGTCACTGGAGAACAAGCTTGACGACCTCAGGGCCAGGGTAAAGTTCCAGAGAGACATTCGGGACTGCAATCTCCTCTGCTTCACCGAGACATGGCTGAACCCAGCGGTGCCGGACCACGCCATCCAGCCGGCCGAGTTCTTCTCGGTTCACCGCATGGACAGGACACGGGACTCGGGGAAGTCAAGGGGAGGCGGCGTGTGTTTAATGGTGAACAACAACTGGTGCAACAGTGCGAACGTTGTTCCTCTCACACGCTCCTGCACACCAAATCTGGAACTACTGTCCATCATGTGTCGTCCTTTTTATCTACCTCGGGAATTTACATCGGTCATTGTAAGTGCCGTTTATATTCCACCACAAGCGGACACGGTCACCGCCTTATGCGAGCTGCATGAGGCACTCACACAGCACCAGACACAACACCGGGACGCTGCGCTTATTGTGACGGGGGACTTTAATAGCGCCAACCTCAAACGCGCAGCGCCGAACTTTTATCAACACATCACCTGCCCCACCAGGGGTGAAAGGACACTGGACCACTGCTACACTACGGTCAAGGACGGCTACAAGGCACAATCCCGCCCCCCGTTTGGCAAATCTGATCACGCCGCCATCATCCTCATCCCAAAATACAAACAAAGGCTGAAACAGGAAGTTCCGGTTCAGAGGAAGGTCGCGCGCTGGACGGATCAATCGGTGGCCGCGTTACAGGACGCACTCGATGACGCAGACTGGGGCATGTTCAGAAACAGCTCCGACGATGACGTCAACGTGTTTACGGAAGCGGTTGTGGGATTCATCGGGAAACTAGCGGATGATACCGTGTAGACAAAGACTATCACAACGTTTCCCAACCAGAAGCCGTGGGTGGATAAAACCATCCGCGACACTCTGAGATCCCGCACCGCTGCCTACAACACGGGACTCATGACGGGGGACATGGACCCGTACAAAGCCGCGTCATATAACGTGCGGAGGGCGGTGAAAGAGGCGAAGCAGCGCTACGGGAGGAAACTAGAGTCACAACTCCAACAGAGTGACTCTAGGAGCCTGTGGCGGGGACTAAGGACAATAACGGACTATAAAGCACCAACAACCGGTATGACGAACGCGGCCGTGACTCTGGCAGACGAGCTGAACACTTTCTATGCTCGCTTCGAGGCTGCAGCTAAGGTCTCCAACAATGCTAGTGTTAGCGGCGCTAACGGCTGCAGACAGGAAGATACTGCCAGCACCGGAAACGTGCTCGTCATCTCCGAGCATGAAGTAAGGAGAGCCTTCAAGAGAGTGAACACCAGGAAAGCAGCAGGACCAGACGGCATCCCAGGTCGTATCCTAAGAGACTGCGCATACCAGCTAGCTCCTGTGTTCACTGAGATATTCAACATCTCTTTATCTCAGTCGGTGATCCCCACATGCTTCAAAGAGTCCATCATTGTTCCTGTCCCGAAGAAACCCCACCCTGCTTCTCTCAATGACTATCGCCCTGTAGCCCTCACCTCAGTAGTGATGAAGTGCTTTGAACGCCTGGTCAGAGACTTCATCATTTCTTCACTACCAGACACACTGGACCCACTACAGTTCGCTTACCGTCCAAATCGTTCCACAGACGATGCCATCTCTCATCTCCTCCACACATCACTCACTCACTTGGACACTAGAAGGGGGAATTATGTTAAAATGCTCTTCATAGACTACAGCTCTGCATTTAACACCATAATTCCCTCCACACTCACCACCAAGCTGGAGCATCTGGGACTCAGCTCATCTATGTGTCAGTGGATCTCCAACTTCCTAACTGGCAGACCACAGGCAGTAAGGATGGGCGGACATGTCTCAGCCTCCACCACTCTCAGCACTGGAGCCCCCCAGGGGTGTGTTCTGAGCCCCCTGCTGTACTCTTTGTACACATATGACTGTGTGGCCACTACCAGCTCCACCACCATCATCAAGTTTGCTGACGACACCGTCGTGGTGGGCCTGATCTCTGATAACAACGAGACGGCCTACCTGAAGGAGATTAGGAATCTGGAGAACTGGTGCCAGAGGAACAACCTCCTTCTAAACGTCAGTAAGACAAAGGAGCTGATAGTGGACTTCAGCACTAAGCAGGAGAGGAACTACCAGACCCCCGTCATCAACGAGTGCCCAGTGGAGAGAGTGGACAGCTTCAAATACCTCGGAGTTCACATCACGCAGGACCTGTCATGGTCCTGTCACATCAACACCGTGGTGAAAAAGGCCCGACAGCGTCTCTACCACCTCAGACGCTTGAGAGACTTCCAACTGCCCTCCAAGGTGCTCAGGAACTTTTACTCGTGCACCATAGAGAGCATCCTGGCGGGAAACATCTTAACCTGGTTCGGGAACAGCACCATGCAGGACAGACGAGCTCTACAGAGGGTTGTGCGGTCAGCTGAGCGCACCATCCGCTCCGAGCTCCCTGACCTGCACTCAATCTACAGCAGGCGGTGCTGGACCAAGGCCAGGAAGATCGTGAAGGACCTCAGCCATCCCAACAACAGACTGTTCTCTCTGTTGAGGTCAGGAAAGCGATTCCGCTCCCTGAAGACCAACACAGAGAGACTGAGGAGGAGCTTCTTCCCGCAGGCGATACGGTCTCTCAATCACACCACCACACAGTACTGACCCACACATACAGTTCTTACACACACTGGACTTTCTGGACTTTGTTTTTGCACAACACTGGTCACTATATTCTTCATTTCCGGTTGATACTTGTACAGCTGCTGTTATTGTGTATATATTTATTTATATTTAGATTTCTTCATACATTCTTATATAGTTCTATATTGTGTATTGTGTATTTTGTTGTACAGTTATTTTATTTTCAACTTTAATTTATATATTTATCTTATTCTCCCAGTTAAATTTACCCTTCATTCTAATTTGTGTTGTACAGTTATTTCATTTTTAACCTTAATTTATATTTTATTCCTTCCTAGTTAAATTTACCCTTTTTAATTTTTCATATTTATTTCCTATCTTATTCATAGCCTTTTCCTTTTTGTTTTCTTTAGGTCACGAGCAGTTGTCCAAGCATTTCACTACATATCGTACTGTGTATGACTGTATACGTGACAAATAAAATTTGAATTTGAATTTGAATTTTGAATTTGGAGATGCACACGCCTACAGCACAGCCATGGCTAATCTAAAGAAGGGCATCAAAAAAGCCAAACACCATTACAAAAAGAAGGTAGAAGAACACTTCTCCAACTCCAACCCCCGACGCATGTGGCAAGGACTCCAGACCATTACAGACTACAGGACCACCAAACCCTCCCCCGCATCCTCTGATGTCTCCTTCCTCAACGAGCTCAACAACTTTTATGCTCGTTTTGAGCGAGGGAACCCCACAACCACAACCAAAGCAGACATGACGCCAGACCACCAACCTCTGACTCTCTCCCCCACCGATGTAGGAGCGGTGCTGAGCAGGATCAATGTCCACAAGGCTGCAGGCCCTGATGGCATCCCTGGGCGTGTTCTCAGAGCGTGTTCTGGGGAGCTTGCAGGAGTGCTCACAGACATATTCAATCTGTCCTTGGCCCACGCTGTGGTACCGGCCTGCTTCAAATCCACCTCCATCGTCCCGATACCCAAAAACTCCAACCCATCTTGCCTCAATGATTACCGCCCAGTAGCACTCACCCCCATCATCACTAAGTGCTTAGAGCAGCTGGTCCTAGCACACTTCAAATCCTGTCTCCCCCCCACCCCGGACCCCCACCAATTCGCATACCTGCCAGAACAGGAGCACAGAGGATGCAGTCTCCATCGCACTGCACTCTGTCCTCTCACACCTGGACAACAACAACACCTACGCCAGAATGCTGTTTATAGACTTCAGTTCAGCGTTCAATACAATCCACCCCTCACAACTCATCAGGAAACTGACAGACCTGGGCATCAATTCCCTCATCTGCAAATGGTTACTGGACTTCCTGACCAACCGCCCCCAACATGTCCGGCTGGATAACCGCTGCTCATCTACAATCACGATGAACACCGGTGTACCACAAGGCTGTGTGATGAGCCCTTTCCTCTACTCCCTCTTCACCCACGACTGCAGACCTGCTGATGGTTCCAACACCATCATTAAGTTTGCAGATGACACCACGGTGATTGGCCTCATCAGTGACAACGATGAGGTCGCCTACAGGGAGGAGGTGGATCGTCTGGCTGAGTGGTGCGACACAAACAACCTGCTGCTTAACACCGAGAAGACCAAGGAGCTCATCGTGGACTACAGGAGGAATGCTGACCCACATCCACCCATCCACATTAAGGGGACGGCTGTGGAGCGTGTGAGCAGCTTCAAGTTCCTGGGAGTCCACATCTCCGAGGATCTCACCTGGACGACCAACTGCTCCAAGCTGGTCAAGAAGGCTCACCAGCGCCTCTTCTTCTTGAGGACTCTGAGGAAGAACCACCTGTCCTCAGACATCCTGGTGAACTTCTATCGCTGCACCATCGAGAGCATCCTGACCAACTGTATAACAGTCTGGTATGGGAACTGCTCTGCCTCGGACTGGAAGGCGTTGCAGAGGGTCGTGAAAACTGCCCAGCGCATCGCCGGAGCACCACTTCCTGCCATAAAAGACATCTACAGGAAGCGGTGTCTGAAAAGGGCTGGGAAAATCATCAAAGACCCCAGTCACCCATCACACGGACTCTTCACCCTCCTGCCCTCTGGGAGGCGCCACAGGAGCCTCCGGACTAAGACCACCAGGTACCGGAACAGCTTCTTCCCCACAGCTGTCAGACTCCTGAACTCTGCCTCCTGACATCTGACCCACGTTAAACTCATGGACTGAACATACACACACCCACAATGGACAACTGTACCCTCAAACACACAATAATAACATGGACTGAACCACCATTCACAACCACTAGCACTTTATATAGCCTCTGTAGAAACTATCTACACCCTCACTTATCTTAACTGCACTACTGTATAGCTCTGTGTAAATAATCATTCTGTACATACGATAATCTTTAATCCTACAACTGTTTACAACTTGCACAGTTCCCATTTCTGTATAGCTGTATATCTCAGATTCTGTAAAGTTATTTATTTCATATTCTGTATAGTTTTTCATATTTATATCCTGTTCATAGCCTGTACATACTTATAGTTATAGAATATTCATAACATACTTCATACCGTGTACATTATAACATACCATAATAGACCCATTTCTGTAATATACTCACATATCTATATTACTGCTAATATATATTGTAATATATCTATATCACTAAAGCACTTCTGGATGGATGCAAACTGCATTTCGTTGCCCTGTACCTGTGCATGTGCAATGACAATAAAGTTGAATTCTATTCTATTCTATGTTACTGTAGAGGCTTATAAGTAACATTGCATTCACATTTCTTTCTTTAAATATAGGGATTTATTTACAGGACAATAAATAACTGGCTTTGGTTTAGAGTTAATTCACATATCCACATAACACTGCATTCTAAAATAAGTGCGCACATTTTAGTTTACACTGTTATGTAGTGATGTGACGTTCTGTATCGAGGCTTCGAAGCGTGTGTCGAGTAATGGAGGGAGCGTTTCCGCGATGCGCGTATCGAGGCTTGCTTCATTTATGGGAGGAGCTGAAAATGATGACGTCCGAAGCCTCGCTGCCCGGCTGTACCACGTGACTGGTTCATGAAGCGGTTCGAACTTTGCCGCGAGCTATGACAGCGATATAAACCCCTCAGACTTCATTCAAAATGTAGGTGTTTGGTGGAGAGTTGCGGTTAGTGAGAGTTTGGAGACAGTTTGGAGGTTTATGAGAGTGAGGAGAGAAAGTCAGCAGAGAATGGAGGCAGCTAAGAAGAGGAGGATGTCCTCCCCTGTGTGGGAACATTTTGATTTTATTCCTCCCAACAAGGTATGTAAATTTCTACAGAAGATGTATTTTCATAATACTGATGGTGCAATACAATTTATGTTACGCGGCTTTACTTTTGTACAAGGTGAAGTGTTTGCTATGTGCCAGGGAGCTGGGATATAACAACAACACCTCATCCATGCTTAGGCACTACAGAGCTTTGCATGAGAATAAGGGGAACACCGATTGTGGAGCAAGACCAGGTGAGCCATCAAATGCCATGATAATATAGCATGCAGTAATGTTACTAAATGATATAACAATATTAAACAACTGTAATAAGTTACGTGTGTGATATTTATATTTGTGCTTTGTCTTTATTGTCTTTCCTCAGGAGAACAATCTCAAATAGATGAAGACCTGGTTAGCATGGTGATTGAGGACTCCCAGCCATTTAGCATTGTGGAGGACAAAGGATTCAAAAGATTTGTTAAATCATTAAATCCTAGCTATGTTCTCCCCACTAAAGGTTATAAAAGCAGTGAAAATTTAGTTTTTACTGAATAAAATATGGGCAGGACTGAGGCCTCAGTGTGTAGCTGTCCATACCTCAACGTTAAAGAGCACAACCACTGTCCACACCCAACCACACCTCACCTCACAGTAAATGATCATTTCCATTTTAAGCATTTCCAAATAATCATTTTCCATACTGCCAGTATAAATATACACAGTATACTGCCATCACTACAATATACATGTTTTACACACTCCTTTTGTTGTTGACATTTACAGGCTGTGTGCAAAAGGCCACACTCTTCAAATTCATGCCAACTAATATTTTTACGTCCAGTAGGTGTCCTACTAGAGCAAATGAAGCTTCAAGAAGCTTTGCACTGGGGTGAACCAATTGGATGAAAAGCTTCAGTGCTTCATGAAGCTTCATCTGCCCATCACTACTGTTATGTATGATTAATCTTTTGTTTTCTGAGTTACCTTAGTTGCAGCTGTTCCAGTCCCTTGATTAAGGAGCCAAGAGGTGGAAAAGGGGTGGAGCAAGCTTTAAAGGAAGACCACAAATTGGTTCACGCCATAACTCAGGACCATGGGGGGGAATTGGAGTTCATTATGTTTGGTTTAGTTAGGTTTTGTGTGTTTTACCCCTTCTCCTGTTTTTGTGGGCTGATCAGCCACTATTTAAGTTTCCCCTTTGTCTCATTAAGTTAGGTCAGTTTGTGTGAGTTATCAGTTGTGTTGTCAACTTTGAGTAGAGTTCTGTTATTTTGACCTCTTTTATGGCCCAAGATTTTGATTCTTTTTGCATGAGTTAACCAATTATGTTTTTGGGTTAAATAAAAAACCATTTTTTTGGACTTTAACCTGTGCCTAAGTTTCCTTCACTGCTTGGTCCATCACAAGTGGTGTCAGGAGTGGGATCAGCAGTTGAAGGCACAGGATTTTTTTTTCTCTTTTTTTCCCCTCTTCACTTATCAAGCCATGCACAGAATGGGAAGGAGTGGCAGAGGAGTAAAAGGAGATTGTCAAAACCAGCCAGTTGGAGTGGTAGAGCAAGTAGAAGGAGGAGAGGAAAATGGAGCCTCTGGAGGGGTGGATAGTACTGAGAGCCAAGGTAAGGAGCCGACAATGTCAGAACTGGTTTCCATCCTTCATTCTCATATGGGTCAGCAGGAGGCCCAGGAAGCAAGAAGAAGGGAGGAGTTTATCCGCCAGGAACAGCGCTGCACTGCAACATCAGTTTCAGCTGTTGCAGGTAGAAGTGCAAGCTCGTACCTCCCCGGTCCCTGAGCCTCAAATGGAGGTTTCTGAGCCTCAAATGGAGGAACCTGAACAACCAGAGGTAGAGTCCTTTGAAGAGGAGGATCCTCCCTGTGCTGGCTCCAGTAATGAGCAAATACATCCTCAATCAGGTCAGTCTCGCTTTTATGAACCCAGGCTGGAAAAATTGACAGAGGAGGATGATATTGAACATTTTTTAACAACATTTGAACGCATGGCTGTAGTTTGCCGGTGGCAAAAAATGGACTGGGTTTTTCATCTGATTCCTTTACTCACTGGCAAAGCAGGAGGTGCGTATGTTCATATGGATATGGATGACTCTCTAGACTATGACAAAGTTAAAGCAGCTATTCTTCAAAAATATGACATTAATCCTGAGACATATAGACTGAGATTCCGTTCGCTGGAGGTAAAACCTGATGAGAATCCAAAAGAACTATATGCAAGATTGAAAGAGTTATATGAGAAGTGGGTAAAGCCAAAAGGAAAAACGGTGCATGAGGTTAGTGAAATATTAATTTTAGAACAATACTTGAGAATGCTGTCTCCTGAGTTACAGATATGGATTAAAGAACACAATCCAAACTCTGCAGCGGCAGCTGCAGAGCTGGCTGATGTGTTTGTGGCAGCACGGAGAAAAGGACAGCCATGGAGCCACACAGCATGGAAACTGAGAGATGGTTCAAAATCTGTCCCTCACTACCAGAAAGCAGGGGTGAATAAACCTCCAAAGAGCCAGTCTGTCAATATGCCGTCAAGACCTCCACCCAAGACTGTGATTTGTTATTTGTGTGGGATGGAGGGCCACACAAAACATACGTGCCCAAAGAATTCTACAAAAATAACTCAGATGTGTTTTGTGCCCCGACAAAGTGTGGAGCCTAAAGTGGAGTTTGAGAATGGTTTCAAAATGACCTTAGTTGAGGTTGATGGGAAACCATTAAAGGCCCTTGTTGACTCAGGAAGTACTCAGACTCTTGTGCACCGAGACTTTGTTCCCGCAAATAAAGTTAATAATGTGGAGACAATTCCTGTTCGCTGCATTCATGGAGATGAGAGGTCATATCCAACAGCAGATCTGTACATCAAGGTACAAGGACAAATGTATATTCTAAATATTGGTGTTGCAGAGAATCTGCCATTTCCAGTAGTGCTGGGTCGAGATCTGCCTGTGTTGTTTGACTTGCTGAATCCTAGTCATACATGCAATGTTGCAGTAACAAGAGCTCAAGCTAAGAAGAAAGAGGAGTCCCTACACCCACTCCCAGACTGCTTTCTTCCATTTGCGCAACATCTCTAAAATTAGAAATATCCTGTCTCAGAGTGACGCTGAAAAACTAGTTCATGCATTTATTACTTCCAGGCTGGACTACTGTAATTCATTATTATCAGGATGTCCAAAAAACTCGCTGAAAAGCCTTCAACTAATCCAAAATGCTGCAGCAAGAGTCCTGACAGGGACTAGAAAGAGAGAGCATATTTCTCCTGTTTTGGCTTCCCTTCATTGGCTTCCTGTTAAATCCAGAATTGAATTCAAAATCCTGCTCCTCACATACAAGGTCTTAAATAATCAGGCCCCATCTTATCTTAATGACCTTGTAGTACCATATCACCCTATTAGAGCGCTTCGCTCTCGCTCTGCAGGCCTACTTGTTGTTCCTAGAGTATTTAAAAGTAGAATGGGAGGCAGAGCCTTCAGTTTTCAGGCCCCTCTTCTGTGGAACCAGCTTCCAGTTTGGATTCAGGAGACAGACACTATCTCTACTTTCAAGATTAGGCTTCAAACTTTCCTTTTTGCTAAAGCATATAGTTAGGGCTGGACCAGGTGACCCTGAATCCTCCCTTAGTTATGCTGCAATAGACGTAGGCTGCCGGGGATTCCCATGATGCATTGAGTTTTTCCTTTCCAGTCACCTTTCTCACTCACTATGTATTAATAGACCTCTCTGCATTGAATCATATCTGTTATTAACCTCTGTCTCTCTTCCACAGCATGTCTTTATCCTGTCTTCCTTCTCTCACCCCAACCGGTCGCAGCAGATGGCCGCCCCTCCCTGAGCCTGGTTCTGCCGGAGGTTTCTTCCTGTTAAAAGGGAGTTTTTCCTTCCCACTGTCGCCAAAGTGCTTGCTCATAGGGGGTCATATGATTGTTGGGTTTTTCTCTGTATCTATGAAGCGCCTTGAGGCGACTTTTGTTGTGATTTGGCGCTATATAAATAAAATTGAATTGAATTGAATTGAACTCCGTGCCTTGCCCTTCTATGATGCGGACATAGAGACTGCACCCGGGAAGTCTCGTAAGTCACGTGGACAGAGAAGGCAAGAGAAGTTTCTACATACTGCTGTTCGAGCAGCTCCTAGCACAGAGCCTGAGTTACCTTTGGGTTTTAAAATCCCTGTTAATATTATTGAAATGCAACATGACGATCCATCTCTAACATCTCTGTTCCAGAAAGCTGCAGAGAGGAACCAAGGAACTAAGCAAGATTTGAACAGCAGGGGGGAGTTTCTGCTGAAAGATGGCATTCTGTATCGTCAGCAGGGTTCAGCATTGCAGTTGGTGGTTCCTAGAGCAGTCCAGAAGGTGGTGCTCTCCTTGGGACACTCCATTCCATGGTCTGGCCACTTGGGAAAGCACAAAACCATGGCCCGCATTAGCAAATATTTTCATTGGCCTGGAGTGCGCTCGGATGTGACACTGTTCTGTAAAAGCTGCCCTCAGTGCCAGAAGTCTTCTCTTAAAATCCCCTCCAGAGCTCCTCTCCAGTCTCTACCAATTATCAGCACTCCATTTGAACGGCTAGGAATGGACATCATTGGTCCTCTAGAAAGAAGCAAGGCAGGCAACCGTTACATGCTGGTTGTGACAGATTACGCTACAAAGTATCCAGAGGTCTTTCCTTTGAGATCAATAAAAGCCAAAGCAGTCGCCCTCTGTCTCATACAGTTCTTCTCAAGGGTTGGTTTTCCTCGTGAGATTCTTACTGACCGTGGCACTAACTTTATGTCCACTTTGTTGAAGCAGGTGTACCAGCTCCTTGGGATTAAGAGCCTGAGGACAACGCCATACCACCCTCAGACAGATGGCCTAACAGAGCGCTTCAATCAGACCCTGAAACAAATGTTACGCAAATTTGTCAATGAAACTGGTACAGACTGGGATCAGTGGCTGCCCTACCTCCTCTTTGCATATAGAGAAGTACCCCAGGCTTCTACAGGTTTTTCACCTTTTGAACTATTGTATGGCCATGAGGTACGAGGCCCCTTGTCTCTTCTAAGGGAGGCTTTGGAGGGTGACCAAGAAAGATCACAGGCTGTCAATGCTGTCTCTTATGTTGTCCAGATGCGGGAACGGTTGGAGAAGATGACGGAGCTGGCCCAAGCCCACAAAGCAGAAGCACAGCAGCACCAGAAGGCCTGGTACGACCAGTCAGCTCGGCAAAGATCCTTCAGTCCTGGTGAGAAGGTGCTAGTGCTTCTTCCAAGTGATGACAGTAAGCTGTTAGCAAAGTGGCAAGGGCCATATGAGATCCAAAAGAAACTTGGACAAACAACCTATAAGGTCACTATTCCAGATCAGCCCCGCTCCAGCAGAGTACTGCACATTAACCTGCTTAAGGAATGGGTGGCGAGACCAAAGGCAGATGTCTTTCTGATCCGGGAGGTTTCGGAGGAGGAGGAAGTGGATGATCAGTATCTGCCAAAACCCACTCCTCAGGACCTGGATCTCAACCATCTTCCTGAGGAAAGACAGGCTCAGGTGAGAAACCTGTGTAAATTAGATGTGTTCAGTGAAAATCCTGGTAGAACGGACATTGTGGAACATGACATTGTGTTGAAAGATGGAGCTTCTGTGAGGAGAATGAGTTACAGGATACCTGAGCGTCTACTGATCCCATTGAAAGAGGAGATCGACCTGATGTTGTCACTAGGAATCATTGAAGCCTCGAAGAGCGAGTGGTGCCACCCGGTGGTCCTGGTGCCAAAGAAGGATGGCAGTATCCGTTTCTGCATAGACTTCAGGTACCTGAATGCAATATCACAATTTGATTCATATCCAACTCCCCGCATTGATGACATGGTTGAGCGCCTTGGGAAGGCCAGATACCTGACAACAATAATAATAATAATAATAATGGATTGGATTTATATAGCGCTTCTCAAGGCACCCAAAGCGCTTTACAATACCACTATTCATTCACTCTCACATTCATACACTGGTGGAGGCAGCTACAGTTGTAGCCACAGCTGCCCTGGGGCAGACTGACAGAAGCGAGGCTGCCATATCGCGCCATCGGCCCCTCTGGCCAACACCAGTAGGCAAGTAGGGTAAAGTGTCTTGCCCAAGGACACAACGACCAGGACAGAGAGCCCAGGGATCGAACTGGCGACCTTCCGGTTACAGATGCGATTCCCAACCCCCTGAGCCACGGTCACCCCCAATAGACCTCTGCAAGGGTTATTGGCAGGTACCACTGACTAAGCGCTCAAAAGAGCTGACTGCTTTCCGGACCCCGTGGGGCTTGTTCCAGTTTAAAGTCATGCCCTTTGGACTGCATGGTGCCCCGGCAACATTCCAGAGACTGATGGACCAGATACTGTCTGATATGTCTGATTTTGCTGCAGCCTACCTTGATGACATAGTGATTTTCAGTTCTACCTGGGAAGAACACCTGAAACACCTGGAGAAGGTATTGGGGCGTCTTCAGTCTGCAAGGTTGACTGTTAATCCAGCTAAGTGTGCCATTGCCAAGGCTGAAACTGAGTACCTTGGGTTTGTGATTGGAAATGGAGTAATAAAACCTCAAGTCAATAAGGTCACCGCCATAGAATCCTGTCCCTTGCCAGAGACCAGAAAACAGCTGAGATCATTTTTAGGTCTGGCAGGATTCTATCATCGGTTTATCCCTCATTTCTCCGCCAGGGCAGCTCTTCTGACGGATCTGACTGGTGCCCGAAGTCACCTGGACAGAGGAGGCTAAGATGGCTTTTCAGGACCTACGACAATCTCTGAGTAAGAGCCCAGTCTTGCACAGCCCTGATTTTGAGAGAAATTTCATTCTTCAGACTGATGCCTCAGAGAGAGGATTGGGAGCTGTTCTGTTACAGGGACCGCCTGGAGAGCGTCATCCAGTGGCCTTCATCAGCCGCAAGCTGTTTCCGAGGGAAGTGCGATACTCAACCATCGAGAAGGAGGGACTTGCCATGAAATGGGCCCTGGACTCCTTTAGGTATTATCTTCTCGGACGGGAGTTCATATTGGAAACAGACCACAAGTCTCTTCAATGGATAGAGAGAATGAAGGACACAAATAGAAGGATCACGCGATGGTACCTTGCAATCCAGCCATTCCGGTTCACCATCAACCACATCCCCGGCAAAGATAACTGCACTGCAGACTGTCTCTCTCGCTGTCCCAGGGAGAGATCTGAAGTTAACTGAGCATAAATGCAACAAGTCTAGGGTTGTGACTTCTGAGTCTATCTTGAAGTTTGCACAGTGTCTGAGGTGGTTTCCAAGTTAATTGCGATTTGAAGATTGTGAAAGTATTTGTTTCTCTGTCCGGTGTCCGGTGATGGACTGGTTACCTATTCAGAATGTATCGAGGTCTTTTTAAAGATCTGTGGTTTCTGTTCTAAATCAGGACAAAAACCTTTCTTCTTTTCCATTTTCAAAGGTGTTTCCTTTTTGCAGTGCTGTTGGGTCACAAACTTTAAAGCCAGTATGATAGCCTTGTCCCACCAATGCTGTGAAG
Source organism: Simochromis diagramma (assembly GCF_900408965.1). Lineage (NCBI taxonomy): Eukaryota > Metazoa > Chordata > Actinopteri > Cichliformes > Cichlidae > Simochromis > Simochromis diagramma. The sequence continues at coordinate 255,577 of NW_024386764.1, read as the reverse complement.
GTCCAGCTTGTCAGATCCAATTAAAATCAAATCACTCAAAAAGATCCTCTGGAAAAGAGTAGATTTCTTAGAATAGAGATTATTAAACAGTGTCATATGAACAGCAGAAACCAGTACATTTATAGCAAAAATAACACATAGAAACATGCAAAGCAAACGAAAGCGAAGCAACCGTGTAGAGCCTTAAAGCACAAACAGAAAAGACACACAAAAAGACAGACAGGAAAAAGCAGCAGTCCGGGTCAAATCGACCCACCTCTTGTATACGATCAGTGACCCCTCCGCCTGCCGTTGGGTACTCTTTCATCCTTTGTTCTTTCTTTTCATCTTCCACGTATGATGCATAACTTTCTGGCCCTACCACATAACTTCCCGAGAACCAGTCTTACATACATCATTGAACTGGGTCCCTTTGTCAGTTTGCAAAACGGCAGTTAACAATTCAACAATTTGACAATTATTTCGGGCGCGCATGCCAAAAGTAAACTGCTATCTATGCTAAGAAAGGGTTTTTCTCAGCTTCTGGCAGCTGAGGTGGGAAAACAGAACCCCAGGTGCATGCCTGGTGGGGCCAGGTTTGTTTAACGTATAGGCAATGGAAGGGCTGGACACAATGTGGGGCGGTACAGATGATTACAGATGAACACCGAGGAAGGGTTTAACCCAATATCTGGACTAGTCACCGTTGGCCATAACACAATTAAAGTTTACTTACTGATCCTAATTACTACATTTTCAAACAGTATTAATCAACATGTGTTCATACAGCAAGTGGCACAAACTTCCATTAATATACTTGAAGATAATATTTGACCTATGGTCTTGTGAGGAAGTGTAAGTGTGTTTTTAATGTGATTCATGAAAACAAAGCAGCACACATTCAACCATCTTCAAACTGTCACATCTCTGATGTCAGGAGTCATCATCAAAGTGTCAATCAATGAACAGATGATGGATCAATAACTGCAGCTGGATTGTGTTTGTTCTCTCCATCAGATTCCTGTCAACTCACAATCAACACAAACACAGTGAACACAAACCTCCAACTGTCTGACAACAACAGGAATGTGACACGTGTGGATTAGATTCAGTCATATCCTGATCAGATTTGAAGTTTTTCTTCAGCTGCTGTGTAGAAATGGTCTGACTGGTCGCTGTTACTGGGAGGTCGAGTGGAGAGAAGACGTTTATATATCAGTGAATTACAGAAGAAAGGAGACAGTGACGACTGTTTGTGTGGAGACAATGATCAGTCCTGGATTTTGGACTGTTGTCATGATGGTCCTCGTTCAGTCAGGCACAGCTGCTCTGCATTTCCAACAAGCCTGAGCTCATTAAAATGAATCCAAATGTCTGGTTTCTCTTTCTTAATGGGATTTTTTCCATCATGGCTGAATAAGTGGACATCCAGTAGTGCTCAGTGTATCAAATATTAAAGGCATTCAGAATATCTCATGTTTCCGTCATTCTATAAAAACAGCTGCTTTTAAAAACTGATCCAATCAAAGAAACATGAACTTCCATATTGATCAGATCAATATGTACAGCTCTGATGTCACTTACATGTCCTTGAACTTTTCATGGATGGTGATTTGTGGCCCTCTGCTGGTGAGAAGATGAACTGCATGATGTCAGTTGAATGAACACAGATGACATGAAGTGTTTTTAAATCTGGTTTCATCAGCTTCAACAAACTCTGACTTTCAAAATAAAATCAGTTGATGTGACTGTTTTTGAAAGCTCTTATTTTGGAGGGAACTGACATTTAATAATCAAATGTCAGTGTGGACACAGTATCTGAGCAGCAATAGGAATACATTTACAGAGCTGTAACTCAGACTAAACACATGGTCGGAGACTCGTTGTGCTTCGGGTCTTTATATTTACAGTCTAACCCTCACCACCCGCTCTGCTCATCTCAGTGAGCTAAACCAGTGCTACCATTAAGAAAACAAATATTATTGATCATTTTCAGAATAAGAGTGGCGATTACAGTTGTTGTTTCAGGACAAACTGCCATGGTTTGAGTTGAGTTGAGTTGTCTGAGTTGGACAAATCCTACTTCAGAATTGATTTTAGTTGCAAGAAAATGAGTTATCTTTTCACTAACTCATCTACTGACATGTTCTGATTTTTCAGAAAGAATTCAGGAGAAATATCTTTAATTTAAAAAGATTTAATTTGCTTCAGCAGCTGAAATTACAAGTTACAGCGCTGGACCTCTGTGTTAAATCAAACATCTGTCTTCACACAAAGGATGACCCTCATCGGGCCATAAAGCTTATATAGTGTGACAATAACAAATGATTATTATGTCTGTCAAACTCTGGAACCCATCCTTATGTCTCCATTCGACCTCCTCTTCAAACTGTTCCCGGCAGGTTTTTGCAGTGCACAGTTTAGGGTAAATAGTCTTCCGCACGGCACATTACAATGTCACTAAATTACCATTAAAGTGCTTTATTGCAACGACTGCAGATCAGTGACAAGTAGCATGCAGAAACGGAGCTGGGCAAGTGGCTCCTCCTCCTTTGCGCGCTCTCATAAATGGGGCAACAGTTTTTGGCACGAAACTGGATGTCACGATCCTGGGTCTTTCGACCCAGCGTTTTGAGTTATACTTTATTTTGTGTCAGCTGTTTCCCCATGTGTTTCCACTTCCCCTAATCACCCCTGTGTGTATTTAGTCTGTGTGTTTCTGCTCATTCATTGTCATGTCGTCTGTTGTTTCTCCTCATGTTTCCGTGTCTCCGGGTTTTTTTCTATGTTCAGGTTTTTACGACATTCTAAGTTTTGTTTTTTCGTTGCGTGTTTAACATTTAGTTTCTCCCCTGTGTGTATCTGATTTTTGTTTTTCTACCTTTTTTATCAGCCATATTAAACAGCCTGCTTTTTGTTAATATTCAAGTTTTCTTCCACGTTCTTTGTGTCTGCATTTTAGGTCCTTTCATCAATGCATACACTCTGCCTCTGCCAGACTGTGAGACTGGAAATAAAAACACACACAGTTTGTTGTGTGAAGAAATCAAACATGAGCTGAACAAACAGTAAAGTTCGTAAATAAAAAAAGTTCACATGCTGGTTAGTTTTTCACCTGTGTTTATGTCCAAAGCTCTACCAGTCTGTACACATCTGTATGTTTCATGTTTGTAGAAGTCCTTCAGTCACAACATGGTTCATCTTCATCTTTACAAGCTAGCTAGCTAACTTTCTGCTAGCCTCTAACTTAGCTCGTAAATGCTCTTTTTCATGACGTGTGTATATTTAACACTTTTATTGGAGCTGAGTGAATTTGGAGTGTTTCATGGGTTTGCCTGATGTCATTAGCCAGTAACTAGACACTCTAAGTACTTGGACACACTGTGAGCTCGTATAAAAGGAGCTACAAAGTGCCCTCTATGGATTAGATAGTCCACTTCTCCTTTATGTAGAATCCACCCTCCTTTGCAGGAATTATCGCCCCCTGCTGGTCAGAGGATGGACTGCTTCAGTAATCTCAAGGCTGAACACACTGATAGTAAAGAATACTGTAATTTTCTCATGAATATATAAAATAAGTTAAAAATAAAGAATTGATTTGATGTTTTATGGATCATAAAGGCAAATGCAGATCAATGTTATCAATAATCAAAGAAACTAAATATGTTAAACTCTAAATGTGATCAGTTCTGATGATCAGTACCATTCATCCATAAAATCAATACATGGATCAAATAAGAACAGGGTTTGATTTTAAAATTTATTGATCGTATCAGCAGTGATACAAACACAAGTTCAATAAACAGCTGACCAAAGACTATAGAAGCTCAGTGGTGCCAGAATTAAACATAAAAGTAAAAAGTGAATTGTCTGTCTGAGCCAATCAAATTGCGTCAGAGGAGATTAAGTTTAGAAATGGTTTTAAAGTTAATAGATTTTATTTTGAAATAAAGTTTTTATATCTGTCTTCTGTCAGTCACCAAAAGTTGATTCTGTTCATCTGGACTTTTTCAGTGGGAGAAATGTTTCATCCAAGTGACTTCTTCAGTCTCAGCTGACTGCAGGTTTCAATCTTATAAACAGGACATTTGCATAATGACTGAAACCAGCCCACTGAGGGAACAATGGGCTGGGAAGTCAGTTCCTTGATCATTAATATGAGTACCCTTAAGCCCCCTCCTCAATTCAGAGATGGTCTTTCCCTTTTCACGTAAATTGCCTCCTTGACTCCGCCCTCAAACCAGCGTTCCTCCCTGTCCAGGATCTGTACATCCTCATCATTGAAAGAGTGTCCACTGGCCTGTAGGTGTGAATAGACTGCAGAGTCTTGGCCTGACGAGGTGGCTCTTCTGTGTTGTGCTATCCGCTTCGCCAGAGGGTGTCTGGTTTCCACGATGTATAAGTCCTGGCAATCCTCCTGGCACTTAACAGCGTACACTATGTTACTCTGTTTGTGTTGGGGGACCGATCGTTGGGGTGGACCAATTTTTGGTGCAGCGTGTTTTGGGGTTTAAAAGCCACAGAGACCCGGTGTTTAGAAAAAATGTGTCTCACTTGTTCTGATACTCCTGACACATACGGGATCACTACAGGTGTTTGCTTAGGCACTGATTGCCCTTCTCTCCTGGATCGGCTGGAGCTTTCTTTAGGTGCCGTCCCAGCTTTGACAAATGTCCAGCTAGGATAACCACATTTACTCAGCACCTTCTTGATGTGATGTTCTTCTGCTTCCCTGGCCGCTGTGTCTGTGGGGATGGTGTTCGCTCTGTGTTGTAGCGTCCTGATGACACCCAGTTTGTGCTCCAGTGGATGATGAGAGTCAAACCTTAGATAATGGATTGGATTTATATAGCGCTTTTCAAGGCACCCAAAGCGCTTTACAATGCCACTATTCATTCACTCTCACATTCACACACTGGTGGAGGCAGCTACAGTTATAGCTACAGCTGCCCTGGGGCAGACTGACAGAAGTGAGGCTGCCATATCGTGCCATACTGATCCCTATGCGTAGGTTTCCGGTACACATTAGCTTTTAGATGTCCCCCATTACTGATGGAAATGTCACAGTCTAAGAAGGCTAACCTGCCACTTTTCATATCCTCCCTGGTGAATTTGATGTGTTGGTCCACCGAGTTAATGTGATACATGAATTGTGGTACGTCCTGAAATTTGATTTTCACCCAGGTGTCATCCACATACCTGAACCAATGACTTGGTGGTGTTCCAGGGTAGGATAGCAAAGCCCTCTTTTCCACTTCTTCCATGTACAAATTGGCCACAGTGGGTGAAACTGGGGAACCCATGGCACACTGACCCTTGTATGTGAAATATGTGGAAAATATGATCCCTGATGCTGAGAGTGGTCCTGTTGCTAAGGTTGGTGTCATCCTGCAATCTCTTACTACCTCCAACGCTTCCGTGACTGGGATGCAAGTGAAAAGAGATGTAACATCGTACGAGACCATGGTTTCATCTGCCTCCATAATGACATCTCTCACCTTCTCAACAAAATCCAAGGTGTTCTGGATGTGGTGCTCAGAGCTGCCTACCAGCGGGTTGAGGATCGAAGTCAGAAACTTTGGGTTGTTATAGGTGACCGAGTTGATCATACAGACAATCGGTCTTAAAGGTGCATCCTGTTCATTTATCTTCGGTAAACCATACAGACTGGGTGTTGATTACCCTGGGTATAGCCTGTGGTATGAGATCAAGCCCATAGCATTGTCTTGTTCTAACTGCTTCAGACAGTCTATCACCGTCTTCCTGTAACCACTTCATGGACCTCGTTTCAGGGGCTCATAAGTATTTTTGTCATTGAGTAGTAACAAAATTTTCTCATGACAGTCTTTCTGGTTTAGCAATACTGTGCACCTGCCGTTGTCTGCCGGAAGGATGATGATGTTGTTGACATCATTAAGTGATGTGAGTGCCTTCCTCTCCTCCATGCTGATGTCGGATGCTGGGGGCTTTGCGTTGCTGAGACAAGCCGAAACTTTGTCAGTGTTAAAACGAAATATTTTGGATTTATACATTTTTAAACATTTTCATGTTACTTCATTTCCATGTAATTCTCTCCAGCTGCCTCTGAGCTTCAAAGAAATATTGTAATGACTGTACATTTGAATATTCATTTAGTTTGGTACGTACTTTTTCACGTTTTCTCATATTTTGTCTAAATCTACCAGCTGTAATCATGTGTTATGTTTCTAACACATAAGCAGCAGCAGTTACAGATAAAAGTTGCTCTTTGAGTTGCTCTATGATGAAGGCTTCATGACGAAGAGGAGCAAGCAGCAGCTGCTGAAGGTCTGTTTCTGCTTCAGAACATGTTGCTGGATTTCCACTGAGTGCCGTTAGCTTCTGAAACAAGAAATGATCATTAACACGGTTCTTCGCTGTTAACGAACACGCATCACAACTTTGTAATGTCATGGCCTGGAACGTGACTGTAACATGTTTCAGCTTCTTCACTTTAAACGTCCAGAAAGCAATGTGAGTGTGTTTCTTACTCTGAAAATCCTGAGTCGACTTTTTTCTCTGAGTTCCTGAAACCTGCAAAGAAACATGGAAGTTTTTAACTTAGTCCTGAGTGATGTCAGAAAGAAACTGTTTCCATGCAGCTAACATGGCATCCAGTCAACCGTCTACCTCTGAAAACCAAAACCTGCAGTTCCTCTGGTGTCCACTAGAGGCTCCAGCAGTGACTCAGTCCTCATATACTCCCATGTTAAAATTAGGGATGGGTACCGATATCCAGTGCCATTATGGCACCGGTTCTGACATAAACGGTAGTAACACACAAAGGTTTTAAAATGCTCAGAAGCCAAACAAAGATAGGACAATGGTTATGTGTTCTTTATTCTCTCATTTCTCTTCAGTAACTCAGTCCAGTCTATGCTCTGAGTTTCCCTTCAAAAAGGTTACACTAGAAAAGTGATGACCGTCTAACAGCTGAAACCCGATAACTTTTTTATTTGTTCCTGTGAGTGAGCACACGTTAATGTAACCTTAACATCATTTCCTCACACACTGACCTTCTTCTTGGATCCGGCGGCGCTCAGAGCAGCGATTTTACTCTCAATATCAGAGACCTGCAGATGGAACAAACATGAAGGGAAACTGTTGGGTTTGCTTATTAAAAACAGGAAGACTTGAAAAGCTTCCTGTAAGTAAGAAATTTGTGTTTATTCCAGCATCAGCCATTTTGTTCCTAGACACCGCGTAAACATGACCATGTCCATCCAGAGCCATTGACCCACCTCGCTCTCAGCACTCTGGACTCTGGCAGCGGTCAGTGCCACCACGTCCTCAAGCTCAGACAGTTCCGAGTCTGTCGCCCCTCCAAACTGATTCTTGGCACTCTGCTCGAGCCGCCGCAGCTTCGACTCCAGCTCGTAGGACTGACCGGCCGTGATGTACACCTAAACAGGTAACAGGACAGACCCCTGGGTCAGCTGACACGCCTCCAGACCACTGAGAATGATGGTGATGATGATGAAGACAGGCCTGAGCATCAGTGAAACACACTGGTTCTCTGACTGACTCAATCACTGAACAGGTAACAGGAGAAGACCTGGTCTCATCAGAGGATGAAGAGTTCAGTCATGACATTATGACCTGATGATGAAACTAGAACAAATCCCTTATATTGTACACATTCTCCTAACGGGTCATTTTTACTGATAGCTTTAAGGCTATTGAACAATAATGAGCATCGACCTGGTTTTACCAACTGTTCTGGGGCATGTTTCAAATGATCACGTAACCTTTTCCTAAATCTAGAACTGCTGTAACTGGACTCAAACTGGACTGAGACTGGACCCAGTGTGTTTGACCGACACCAGCCCTGTCGCTGATGGACGGACACACAACAGCCGGGAAGGTTAAAGCCAGTCCAGACATTTCCGTCATGCTTCGGACGAGGTAGAGGGTTGGGTTTCAGGGACAATGAGGTGTGCAGTTCATGTTGGAGGCTTACATTTTCCTCAAGTTCCCTGAACGCATCATCGGCCTGCTTTACGTCAGTGCCTACTAAGTGGGACCTGTCGATCGGCTCTGAGAGGCCGTACTCGACCATAGCGTTTTCTGTGGCATTAATGGTTCTCAGGACCTCAGTGGTGAGGTCACAGAGGGCGGCGGCAGTCGATCTCTGAAAGCCATGTAGAGGGACAGATGTTAGCAGCTGGAAAACAACATCCCATCCCGCAGCAGCTACCGGGCTGGATGCCCCACAGCACCACAGCATTTCTTGTGTCTGACTTGTGTCTCTGGGAGGTCATGTTGCGATTAAAAAGGACTCTGCACATAAAAAAAACCTTTCTACTTTTAAATGTGGTGCACACCTTTTGTTCCTAAAATGGTGGCATGTGTTTCAGACAGACCTGACCACAGTGTTAAAAACTATCCTGCTGATTCCCCAGCTATGATTCAAAGGCAGACGAAGAGGTTTCCCAACACTCAGTGCTTTTACAGATTTCTCCTTCTGTTTGGTGTCACATGACTGAGCAGAGGTTTAGTTTTTAGGTGAACACCTGTACAGGTGAGGGGTCATGTGGTCCAGGCAGGTAGCTGCTGAGCTTCACAGTAACAGTAACCTAACAGACGGCTGTTAGTCAATGCAGGAGGCAGCAGGTTAGTGAGGACTAGTCCGTGATGCATCAGAAAGAGTTCTCCTCCATCAGGAGGTCACTGGACATCTAGTCTGTAGACGTGGGTTTACTAGGACAGGAACCACACCTCATTTCTCATTATTATTTTTTTGTCACAGATGGAATAAGAAAACCAATGAGAAGTTTAGAGAAACGTTCAGTATTTTCAGGAGTGGATGAGGACAAAAACATGAGAATGAACAAGAAACATGGTGTTCAGACCCGTTATAGATGGAGTAAAACAGCGTTTTTGGGGAGAAGCCAAGCCATGCTGTAGAAGCACTGAATGTATCACACGTGGGAACCTGGATGTTTATGAGACATCGGACAAAATAAAGAGTTAAAAAACCTTTTAGACTTTATTTTGTTCTTTGAAAACAATGTTAAAAATGAATTCGCCATTAAATGATTGTGCACTGATCCAAAAGTAAGCTTTTTATAACACCGGATCCACTGGTGGTCTGAGAAACCTCCAGGTTCCCATTCTCTGGATTTATGGGTTGGAATTCAATGAATTCTGTAAACAGTGGACTGAATCAGTCTTCCTACCTTTTGAGCCTCAGTGGGCATCTCATCACTGGATGAGCTCAGTTCTTTGTTCTTCCGGGAGTTCAGAGCGATTGCTGGGCCACCCTTCAGTCCGGCCAAACCTTTACCCACAGAAAAGGACTTCTTCCCAGCTTCGTCGTCCGATGACGGGCCCTTATCGCTCAGGTTCCCCGCCAGCTCACTAAGCTTCCTTCTCAGTTTCTCCTCCTCATTCTGAGCTGATGGATTTGATGCCTGCTGTAAAACAAAGTTACAGAATGTTTGTACTGACTGGTTTCAGGAAATGATCTCACATTATCCCACATCATCATCGCATCTCACCTCGTTTACACCAGGTGTAATCTTTTCCTCCAGGCGGCTCAGCAGACTTTCGATGGCCAACATTCGTTTGCTCAGTTCATTTATCTGCAATGTAAAATCAACATGAACACCAAGGAGATGATTTTGTATGACAAAAAGACTCCGTGTCAGTTAACAATATCTCCTGGTTCTTTATGGCTGAGATTATACGGACTGAAACTTTTTTGTACAAAATACCATGAAGAAGAAAAAAAGGCAAAACATAGAATTAAAACAGGTTTTCCAAGAATCAAGAGAAGAAAATCCAATGTTTATGCCACCAAAATTTAACTTCCAGTGACTGGTTGATTGTCCTTACCGGCGGGGCTTGTCCCAGGTTCTCCTGGGAGGAGGTTCTACTGCCCCTTCGGCGGTGGGGTGGTTGTTGGTACATCTGCGGGTACCTCTGGTACTCCTCCTCGTCTGATGTGTCAACGTACTGCTGCCGAGCCACCGACGAGGTAATCTTGGACAGAGAGCGAGTCCGGACCATCCGATTCTCTTCGTTGTCATCTGATAACAAACACAGGTAAACATGGACACACAAAAACACCCAGGTGGATGCAGATCTACAAAGATGGACAGGTAAGTAAAAACATTCAGGTAAATGTACATGTTGGAAATAAAAAGCAGCATGTCGGACATCCAAAGTAGAAATTTTTTCTAAACCTGATAATAAGTAAAATTTGCAATTAGTTATCCAGTCTGACAGGCTTGTTTTGAAGGCCTCTGTTTGATGTGATAAATCTGTGAAACAAAAGCTGTGATTCCTCCAACAGACAGCAGGTGGAGCCCCAGTGAAAACAGCTACAGGACAAACAGCATTTCCATTAATTCCCGCATTTCCATAGGGTTACTCCCAGAAGTTTTCTGTGGGAAGGTAAATCATGGTGGACAGATTCTGTGGGCCCCAGTAACCCCCATATAAACCACAGTGGTTTAAACAGTTTATTTTGTTGGACATGTGAAATTGGTTGTGTATTTTGGGACCTGCACCATGTTGCTGGAAGACTGGTATGCTGGTATACTGACCAGGTCTCATGGCATATCGGTCCAGGCTCTTCCTGCGGTTTCCTCTGTGGCTGTAATGGTCGTAGTCCACGTCATTCCTATAGTACCGATCATCCTGCTGCTGCTGTGAATCCAAAGTTACACACATGGTTTTAGATCTCTTTTGTATGTTTGCTTTTCATAACTTTGACTTACCTGCACAGACGGACGGCGTGAGTGAGGCAGATAATCCTCATTGTCAAAGTCCATAGGATGAACAGACAGCAGACGTTTGTTCTTCCTCATCTGAAAACACATCACGTTAGGCCTGAATGTGGATTATTTCATAAAACAGATGTAGAATCACATCTTTATCACTTTTATGTTTATTACCACTTTGTAGCGCTGACCCTCGAATTCTCCTTGATCATCCTCATTGCCATTATACGCGTCTGAAAATGCAACATGTTTTGTCATTATTCTGTCCAGTTTTAGTTTTAGATGATGCTCCTTTTGAACCATTTGATTCCACAGCTAATTTTGAACAGTGCTTTATAAAAAAGCAAATCATTATTAATGTGTACACATTTGTATGTATACCACATGGTTAATTATGGAGTTCCACAAGGTTCTTTACTAGGACCAAATCTATTCACAGTATACAGTGGGATGCAAAAGTTTGGGCAACCTTGTTAATAGTCATTATTTTCCTGTATAAATCGTTGGTTGTTACAATAAAAATGTCAGTTAAACGTATCATATAGGAGACACACACAGTGATATTTGAGAAGTGAAATGAAGTTTATTGGATTTACAGAAAGTGTGCAATAATTGTGTAAACAAAATCAGGCAGGTGCATAAGTTTGGGCACCACAAAAAAAGAAATGAAATCAATATTTAGTAGATCCACCTTTTGCAGAAATTGCAGCCTCTAAACGCTTCCTGCAGGTTCCAATAACATAATGTGCTGCCACTGCTGGGGTGCAGTAGCTCCACCACCCCACTAGGGGGAGGAAGCGGGTTTGTGTACTCAAGTTTCTCTAGTAAATATAGGAAAAGTTCATGGAGTCTGGCCAAGTTGATACTAGCTCACAAAATATTAGCTCTGAAGTTGGCTGTACTGGAGCATGAGAAATATATGCTTGTAAGTACGATTATATTCTGTGTTCATGTTAAGCATGTGATGTAAAATGGGTTGTTGACTCTCATATTTGAAGCCGGCATGTTAGCTGCACTGCCGATGCTAATTGTGTTAGCATGTCAATAGGAAATTCCATTATGTGTTAGCATCAAGCTAGCGGGATTTTGAGTTAACATGTTTTCATTTATTTTTTCTTGGTTATACCAGCTATAGTTCAAGTTGCTAAGTCTTCAGTCTGTACTTTGTAATGTGAGAAATATATTATGTTCCAGATGTATGTTTTAATATGCTTTTCTTATGTTTGTAGTTTTACAGTGCCTTCATTAGGGAGACAAATAAACCCTGCAATGAGAACTGGAAGCCTTTGCCTCTCCTTTTGAAGAACTGTTTATCTATCTGCCAAACTGGGCATCAACGTACAGGGAGGGCAGAATAGTAAAAAAGCATCATTCTCATCAACCAGATAGTTCTCTAAAAGAAAGGATGGATGAGACGCTGGAAACAAGGTCAAAAGTGTCCAGTTCTTTACGTTCCGGCCAGCTTACATCATCATCTACTGCTGCTGCTAGAGCACGAGCAAAAGCAGAAGCTGCCCGTGCTCAGCTCTCCTTTGCTAAGCAGGAAGCCAGCATCCTAAAACAACAGGCCGAGCAGCTTAAAAAGAAAGCAGATCTGGATGCAGAGCTACACGTACTCAAATCGCAGAAGGCAGCTGCAGCAGCCCTAGCTGAGGCTCAAGCTTGGGAAGCATCTGCGCAAGAGAGTGAGCACCCACAACAGCCCCAGCTGGACGGCATGCAGCAAATCAGCCCATTAGAACGAGTCCAAGAGTATGTGCAGCAACAGTCAGAACTCGGCGACGATCTGCAGACTCCACAAGTTAATCATCCAGAACTCCTATCTTCTCTGGTGCCACAGCCAGCCACGGCCATCGATGCAACACCAAAAGCTCACAAGGAACCAAGTATCCATCAGCCCAGTAGGAGCAACAACCAAGAATTCACACCTTTGCCAGTCTTCCGTGCTTTGAGCCCAAAGAGAGAATCTTGCAACTGGAGCTATGGAGGCGAGCCAGCAAACTATGATCGATTACACCATCCTCAGTCTAAGGTATGGACACCCACACCTGTAAGGAGTAGTCATGCTGACACGTCTGATCTAACAAGATACCTGATACGGAAAGAGATGATCAGCTCAGGCCTGCTGAGGTTTGATGATCGACCAGAAAATTACTGGGCTTGGAAGGCTTCCTTTCTAAGTTCAATTCAAGATCTGGGTGTAACACCTCAAGAAGAGCTAGACCTGCTATCCAAATGGCTCGGGCCACAATCAGCAGCACAAGCCAAGCGAGTCAGGGCTGCGTACATAAACAATCCCACTGCAGGTCTTCAGATGGTGTGGCAGAGACTCGAAGAGTGTTTTGGCGCACCAGAAGTCATTGAACATGCACTTTTAAAGAAAATCCAAGATTTACCGAAGCTGACGAACAGAGACAACCAGCGTTTGAGAGAGTTGGGGGATCTTCTGCTAGAACTTCATGCTGCAAAGACAAGCGGTCATCTCCCAGGCCTTTCACACCTCGATACAGCCCACGGGGTGAATCCGATTCTGGAAAAACTCCCATACAACCTTCAGGAGAAGTGGGTTGCAGCTGCCTCGAGGTTCAAGAGAGAGAATGCAGTGTCTTATCCTCCATTTTCCTTTTTTGTGAAACTTGTGAACGAAGAAGCTAAAATTCGTAATGACCCGAGTTTTTCGTGTGTAACCAGTGCCAACGCCAACAATCCTAGAATCGAGACAATGACACAACAGAAGTATCGTTCACATGTCTCTGCTAAGAGGACGGAGATAGCAAGTAATCTGGCAGCCAGCCCAAACGTTCCTACAGGCAAGAACAACTTGGACCCCGATAAACAGTGTCCACTACACTGCAAGCCTCACCCTCTCAGAAAATGCCGTCTTTTCAAAAGTAAGACCCTGGAAGAAAGAAAGGCATACTTAAAGGACAACAACATTTGTTTCAAGTGTTGTTCTTCTGTGCAGCACATGGCCAAAGATTGTCCTAAATCAGTGCAGTGCACAGATTGTGGTAGTGAAAGACATATCACCGCACTACACCCCAATCCTCGTCCTCAAAGAGCAGAGAGCCTGGTGGCTAGTGAAGGGTATGGCGGGGAGGAAAGAGAAGGAGAAGCAAGTGTGGCTAACGTGACATCAAAATGCACAGAAGTATGCGGAGACTCAGTTGGTTCAAGGTCATGCTCTAAGATATGTTTGGTCAGAGTGTATCCTGCTGGGCAACCAGAGAAAGCTGTCAAGATGTATGCTGTTCTAGACGAACAAAGCAATCGCTCCTTGGCTAAAACATACTTTTTTGACATCTTCAACATTGAAGGACAGCTTGAGCCGTATACACTGAAAACATGCTCAGGTGTTGTGGAGATAGCAGGGAGACGAGCCCGTGACTTCATTTTGGAGTCCCTTGATGGCACCACACAGCTTCCCCTGCCTACTCTTATTGAGTGTGATATGATACCTGATGATAGGACGGAAATCCCATCCCCAGAAGTCACTCATTTCTACCCACATCTGAAGGCAATCAAGGGAAAAATCCCAGAAATTGATCCAGAAGCTGACATCCTCCTTCTCCTTGGCAGAGACATTCTGCGTGTGCACAAAGTCAGAGAACAGCATAATGGTCTCCATAATGAACCATATGCTCAACGACTCGACCTTGGTTGGGTGATCGTAGGGGAAGTGTGTCTGGGAGAAGTGCATAAGACATCCAACATCTGTGTATACAAGACCAACATTCTACCAAATGGACGAGCTTCACTCTTGAGTGCATGTCCAAACAATATGCAAGTCAAAGAAAAGCTTGGTTGTCACACCTCGAACCTAAGTCTTCAAAGCTCTGCACAACACTTGAAAAGTAAGGAAAGTGAGTTTGCCAGTCAGGTGTTTCAAAGGACACAACATGATGACGTCCCGGCAATGTCAATCGATGACGAGAGTTTCTTGAAGACATTAGATGAACAAGTCTATAAAGACAGTTACAATACTTGGGTTTCCCCACTACCTTTTCGGTCACCACGAAACCACCTTCCCAATAACAGACCTCAAGCTTTAAAGCGTCTTGCATCTCTTCGGAGAACTCTGGAGAAAAAACCACAAATGAGGAAACACTTCATCGATTTCATGCAAAGAATGTTTGTTGAAAAGCAAGCAGAGCCGGCCCCTCCATTAAAAGACGGTGAGGAAAGGTGGTATCTACCAATATTTGGGGTTTACCACCCACAAAAACCTGAGCAGATAAGGGTAGTGTTCGATTCAAGTGCCAAACATGAAGGGGTTTCCCTCAATGATGTGCTCCTGAGTGGACCCGACTTGAACAACACTCTCCTTGGGGTTCTGATCCGCTTCCGCAGAGAACCTATAGCAGTTACAGCGGATGTGCAGCAGATGTTCTATTGCTTCAAGGTGTGCGAGGAACATCGCAACTTTCTGAGGTTCTTATGGTATGAAAACAATGATCTCCAGAAAGCAGTGAAAGAGTTTCGAATGACAGTACATGTATTTGGCAACAGTCCATCACCAGCAGTTGCCATTTACTGCCTCAGACAAGCTGCTAAGCAGGCAGAAGACTCCACTACCAGTGCAAGGGAGTTCATCACACGCAATTTTTATGTGGATGATGGACTTGCATCTTTTCCTAATGAAGCAGAAGCCACTGGTGTCCTGCACACTGCCCAAGCGATGCTAGCTAAATCAAACATTAAGCTACACAAGATTGCATCGAACAGCAGCAGTGTTATGCAAGCATTCCCACCAGAAGACTTGGCCAAGGATTTGAAAGATCTAGACTTGGGAGTGGAGTCCCTACCTCTTCAGAGGAGTCTAGGTCTAATATGGAATCTGGAAACAGACAACTTCACCTTCTGTGTGTCGAAGGAGGAGAAACCCTTGACAAAAAGAGGGATTTTGTCTGCAGTGAACAGTTTATTTGACCCTTTGGGATTTGTAGTGCCAGTCACAGTGGGAGGAAGACATTTAGTGAGAAACCTCTCCATTGAACAGTATGACTGGGACACACCATTGCCAGCTTCAAAACAAGAACACTGGAAACTCTGGAAAGACTCTATGAAAGACTTAGATCAGCTCCAGATCCCCAGACTATATGTTCCAGTGTCTTTGTCTACACAGACTCAGCACAGAGAGTTGTGCGTGTTTTCAGATGCATCAGTCATGGCTATAGCTGCTGTGGCTTACTTGAAAACAATTTCTGCAACAGGAGAGATCCACGTGGGATTTGTTATGGCAAAGGCAAAGCTGGCCCCACACCCAGCGCACACCGTGCCCCGTCTTGAGCTTTGTGCTGCGGTTTTGGCAACTGAAATGGCAGTCTTCATTCAAGATGAGATGGATATTGACATTCATTCTGTGACGTACTATACTGACAGCAAGATAGTACTGGGCTACATATATAACACCTCACGCAGGTTTTATGTCTATGTGTCAAACAGGATAGCACAGATCAGAAAGTCGTCTCGTCCAGATCAGTGGCATTACATCACCACTGAAGAAAACCCAGCAGACCATGGAACTCGGCCAACAACTGCTGCAGCTCTCAAAGGCACCAATTGGTTCACTGGACCATCATTTCTATTGGGCCCTTCAAAACGACTCCTTCCCCAGAGTGATGACTTTGAGCTGATACATCCGGAGGTGGATCCAGAAGTTCGCCCTGAAGTAACGACCTTCAGCTCAATGGTTAAAGAAAGCTCGCTTGGAGCTCAAAGGTTTCTTACATTTTCCACTTGGAGAGCTTTGACTCGTGCAGTCTCCACACTAATCAAAAAGGCAGGAGTGTTGCAGATACACACGGTGGCAACACTGGGGATGAAGAAGAACAAGCAGTAAAAGTGATCATTAAAACTGCACAACAAGATGCCTTTGCAAGGGTGTTGCAGTGTCTAGCCAAAGGGGACCGAATCCCAAAACAAAGTCCACTGCGAAAGCTGACACCATTTCTGGACAAAGATGGGCTATTAAGAGTTGGCGGCCGTATGTCCTCAGCCGATATGTCTTTTGATGATAAACATCCTCTGGTCATTCCCAAGACGCACATTGCTACATTATTGGTCAGAAGATATCACGAACAGGCTGCGCACCAAGGACGCCATTTCACGGAGGGAGCTATTAGGTTGGCAGGACTTTGGCTGATTGGGGGAAAAAGGCTTGTATCTAGTGTGATACACAAATGTGTAACTTGCAAAAGGCTGAGAGGTAAAATGGAGGACCAGAAGATGTCAGACTTACCATCTGAAAGACTTTCACCAGATCCACCATTTACTCATGTAGGGTTGGATGTTTTTGGACCTTGGATGGTGACTGCCCGAAGAACAAGAGGAGGGCATGCGGAAAGTAAACGATGGGCAGTAATGTTCACTTGTTTGACTACCAGAGCTGTGCACATTGAGGTTATAGAGACTATGACCACTACAAGCTTCATCAATGGGCTCAGACGTTTCATTGCCATAAGAGGGCCGATCAAAACAATCAGATCAGACCGGGGAACAAATTTCACTGGAGCCTATAAAGAACTCAGACTTGACACATCAGATTCTGAGGTGAGGAATTACCTTAAAGCAACAAGTGTACTTGGATATTCAATCCTCCCCACTCTTCCCACATGGGTGGGGTGTGGGAGAGGATGATTGGTATCGCTCGGCGAATCTTAGATGCTCTTCTTCTGAGGCTGAATCCATCGTACCTCACACATGAGACACTTGTCACCCTGATGGCAGAGGTTACCGCCATTATAAATTCAAGACCATTGGTCTCAGTGTCTTCTGACCCAGAAGCACCGGCAGTTCTCACCCCATCAATGTTGTTGACACAGAAACGAGATACGTTGACTGCTCCCTCTGGGAATTTTGATGTTAATGATCTGTCCAACAAACACTGGAAAAGGGTCCAAGCACTCGCTGATGCATTTTGGAAGAGGTGGAAAACGGAGTATCTGACCACGCTTCAAACACAGAGAAAGTGGACAACAGAGAAGCCAAACCTTCAAGTGGGAGATGTTGTACTGATGAAGGATTCGCAAGTAAAAAGGACTGAGTGGCCTGTTGGACTGTGATTAAAGCCTTTCCTAGCCAAGATCATAGAGTACGTAAGGTGGAAGTGAAGGTAGTCAAGAATGGCACTCCTAAAGTGTATTTGCGGCCAGTGTCAGAGGTTGTTTTACTACTACATCCAGGGAATGGGTAGTGGTATAATTCATTATACAGGCGGGGAGTGTGCTGCCACTGCTGGGGTGCAGTAGCTCCACCACCCCACTAGGGGGAGGAAGCGGGTTTGTGTACTCAAGTTTCTCTAGTAAATATAGGAAAAGTTCATGGAGTCTGGCCAAGTTGATACTAGCTCACAAAATATTAGCTCTGAAGTTGGCTGTACTGGAGCATGAGAAATATATGCTTGTAAGTACGATTATATTCTGTGTTCATGTTAAGCATGTGATGTAAAATGGGTTGTTGACTCTCATATTTGAAGCCGGCATGTTAGCTGCACTGCCGATGCTAATTGTGTTAGCATGTCAATAGGAAATTCCATTATGTGTTAGCATCAAGCTAGCGGGATTTTGAGTTAACATGTTTTCATTTATTTTTTCTTGGTTATACCAGCTATAGTTCAAGTTGCTAAGTCTTCAGTCTGTACTTTGTAATGTGAGAAATATATTATGTTCCAGATGTATGTTTTAATATGCTTTTCTTATGTTTGTAGTTTTACAGTGCCTTCATTAGGGAGACAAATAAACCCTGCAATGAGAACGGAAGCCTGTGCTCTGCTTTTGAAGAACTGTTTATCTAGCTGCCAAACTGGGCAATCAAACTGACAGGGAGGGCAGAACACAGAGTTTCAGAGAATCTTCACCCTGAAAGAAGTTTTAGAAAGTTACCTGTCAGCAAATCAAAGAACCGCTTACATGTAAGCAACAGGACAGAATAAAAATTTCCCCCAAAAAGAACCTGCACATTTGAACATGGCGTCAAAAATGAAAGTTAAAAAATCAGAGGAAAGGTACAATTTGCAAAACCTATTTTAGAGTTTTGTAAAACTCAGTACAAAAAAACTTGCAGTGATTCACATTGATGCATGATGCTGACCACAGGATGCAAAAGTTAACATGACCACAGCGCAGAATCATTCATCTCTGTTTTAATTTGATATTTTTATAACAGGACAACCTGTGAGGCTGGAAAGACTTCGGTTTCATGCCCTGAACAGGTCACTTTCTGTTTGGATTATGTGTCTGCAGTGTTGGGAAGGTTACTTTTAAAATGTATTCCACTACAGATTCATGCCCCAAAATGTATTTTGTAACGTATTCTGAATACTTTGGATTACTTAATATATGATCATGCTTTTACAACTACATGAATGCACTATTGCTGTGTGATTTATTAGTGTTACTGAAGGCTACTTGCCGTACCAATAACAACTCGATTTTTACATCTTAATATAAATGAGTAACAGTAGGTGGACATTAGGTAAGTCTGCACTTTTTGCAGTGATCTGCAAACGCATATATAAAACAGGTCGCAGCTCCAAACTGTAGTAAAGGGACCTCTGGCTAATCCGTCGGGTTCGTGTCGGGCTCGTAGCTGAAAACTAGCTTACTTTGTTGTCTGGGTCAAGTTTGTAAGAGACAGAGAGAGGCGTTGAAAGGCTGCTCCAGCAGAACTTATTGTTTCGGAGGAAAACACGAACACAGTGTCCAGTCGAGTCTTAATAGCTTACTTACAACTGGGCTCGTCAGGCTCTCTGTTTGGCTGCTGTGGTTATTATTATATTTACATGCTTCCAGCTCCCTGCATCAAAATAAACTATTTCCAGCAGTGCAATATGAGTCCTCAGCATCCCAGAAACGACACAGAAAGTCATAAAGTCAAACATAACTTTAAAAACACCAGTATAGGCTCATAAGGCCACGATGGTAAAAAAAAACTACATTTCCGCAAAATGACGTCACTTTCCGGTTTCGGGCAGGACATGGAGAACATGTGATAGTTCACGCTGATGGATGTAGGAAGTGTTACAAACAGCTGATCGGATCGGCAAAGCGTGTTTCTGGAATATTATGTTTTTGTTGCTGCAAGTGCTTTTTATGCAGTTTTTGCAAAGCTGTATGTGGAAGGAAACTGTGACCTAGGACAAGCTGATGGCATAAGATGTAAGTACAACTCCTCCGGTTTCATATGCAAAAAAAATTATTGCGCTAGCTTACGTGTTGCAGTGCTACCAGGATTTAAAAATAGTTACGCAAATTGGAGCGTGTCCGCTCCGACCGGCTTTAAAGGGTTAAAGAGGGCTGCTATTCATCTTTAGAGACCGTATCAGTGCCCCACTGAATGTCCTCCTCCCCAACTGCTTGGGAATTAAAAAGGTGTTGGCTCATCGTGTCTGCAGACTTTGTTGATTATAGTTCTATGACATTATTCTGCAGTGACAAAGTGAGATATGTCACAACAAAAGAGCGAAAAACTGAAAAGTGTTTGTTTACATTGTTGATTTAAACACCGAAAATAAAAGCTTCAGTGCTCTTTGGTACGGATTCTCCAGGTTTTTTATTTAAAAAGTATTATAATTACGATTTTGATTATGTCCCCACATTCGGTGTCAAGGATGGTGATGATACTGGAGGATAAACGTGAGCTCTAACACATCTGCTCAAATTTACAACAGCTTTCACATCACTTCATTGTAGGGGTCGAGTTTTTCTTTATTTGTTACCTGTCTATGAATCTACTAGTGTTCAGTTGAGTCACATTCCAAATATGCTGTGAAAAACTCTTTTTAAATGAGTCGTGCTGGAGTCAGTCAGATGATTTCCATAGAGAGGGCACTTTGCATCAGCAGCACCATGCTCCAGTGCTCTGGGAGAGTTTATAGTCTGAGAGTTTGAACACTGGATGACTGACAGCTGTCCTTCATCACAACAGAAGCCACAGAAATCCTCCTCATCAAAAACATGACTTTGATCTGCGTCCTCATCTGGACTCTCCTCTGCTGCTGCTTCACAGGTAAAGTCCAGAGAATCAAACTCCTCTCCTCTATCAACATCTGTCCCTCTGAAATGAAGCCCACAAAACCATGAAGCTGCTTTATGTTTTTGTCTCTGTGTCCTCAGAGTCCAGAGGACAGATCACAGTGACTCAGCCTGGAGCAGTGAGCTCTGCTGTGGGAGGATCTGTGAACATCAAGTGTACGACCAGTCAGAATGTTTATAGCAACAACTACTTACACTGGTACCAACAGAAAGATGGAGGAGTTCCTAAACTGCTCATTTACCATGCTAGCACTCGAGTATCAGGGATTCCAGCTCGTTTTACAGGCAGTGGATCAAACTCTGACTTCACTCTGACCATCAGTGGACTCCAGGCTGAAGATGCAGCAGTTTATTACTGTCAGAGTTGGCACTATCCTAACAGTCAGTGGGTGTGTACACAGTGAAAAACAGTCGTACAAAAACCTCCCTCAGTCAGACTGAACAGAAACTGAAGTGACTGCTGCAGCTGGAAGATACTGCAGAGACTGATACAGTTCACTGAGGACACACACACACACACACACAACACAACACACACACCACACACACACACACACACAGTAGTACAGGTCCTCCATCTTTCTTTCAACCCAAAAGGGTTTAATTTGTGAGAGTAAACTTGTGCAGTGTAAACAGTAAAATGTAACATTGACAGGCAGTTAAGGAGTGAAAGGCCATTTTTGTTGAAACCTTGTTCCTGGTTAAGAGCATTGCTTAGAAACTCGTCTTTGGTTTACTTTCATTTTCTTTTTGGGAAGATTGGGGGAACACAAGGACCGGTTTTCCTTGTTTTGGCATTGCTCACATCCAAAACAAATAAACTCCTCTATACCAAAAACGAACCTTCTTATCAACTCACATGATCTTGTTGTGCAAATAAAGTCATCCTGTTTTTATTAAGCTGTATAATTTCAAACATGAACATTGTTAAAATGATTTGGTCGATGTTTCATCTTTCACTTTGTTATTCTCCTGGTGTTCATTTGTTCAACTGTGATGCTAAAAGTTCAAAAAAACAAATCCCAGAATTGTTTTCAGTTAAGCTAAGCAGTGCTTCATGTTCGAATTATCTTTAACCATTACAGGGCTCTAGAAATAACTTTTTGCCTTGGTGCACTGGTGCGCCACTTTTCAACCGCATCGTCTAACACCGCGGTGGTACATGTGCCCTTTTTGGGGGGAAATTGCTGTCCATACAGACAATATTGATTTGTAAATGATTACTAACAATCTTGTTCTTGTGCTTAAAGTGCTTTGGCACTCTTTGGCCATAAGAATGCAGAGATAGCACCGGGTGTTATGTGCACGACGTCCTTCTCCTCGGTTCTGCAATGTTGCATATTGTGTTCGTAGTGGTGTCCCCTGCTAGCTTTTGAAAACCCACTCCCTGTTGGTGTATGAGCGACAGACGCTTTTAACACCCGTGACTCACTGCTGATGCTCCACAGTGTTAGCGAGTGACCTGGAGGGAATCCCGCGCCTCTGGCATCGGTGCCGGAGGAGCAGCTTCGCCGTGATCGCTGCTCTGCGCTTCCACAGGCCCCGCTGGTTTAGAAACTTATTCCCGTTAACGACAAGGAAGCAAGATGAACAGCAATTTTACTTGCTAGCAAGGGAGGCTGGTTGGAACCAGGCTCTTGGAGCTAAACGCTCCTCACCTGTCTGCTAGCCAGCATCAAATAAACAGCCTTCCTTGCAGCTTTTTATTCTGAGAACACAAACACCACTCGTTGTAAAACCCCCCTATGGTCACAAAAGGTTAAAACACTGCGTGTGTGTGTGGGTGTGTGTGTGCGAGTACGTGTTTTGTGTGTATGTGAGTGTGTATGTTTGTTTGGTGGTGCGTTTGTGTGACCTCCTGCTTATCAAAAGGGTCATAAAAGCAGGAAGCTTACTAACCAAGAAAACAGAACCCTCACATAGGATGTCCCTATAATGAAACACTACAGCCTCCCCCACCAACAAACAGGCTGGAGAGGTGGTCAGAGACAAAGGAATGTCTTTGACCATGCTGCTTGAACTAAGTCTTACACATTTAAGTAACACAATGACAACATTTAACAATTTGACTCCAACAGTCCCCCCCCTTTTTGTCAACTTTGTACTTAAATTTCCACTTATGCACCCTTGTGTTTGACAGTTCAGTATAGGCTTCATTCACACACAGCTCCTCACATCATTCACTTCCTATGCTGCAAAAGTTCACAGTTATACATGTACGAAACATGCTTAGCAATTATCCTACTTCTCATTCATCTCACACACAGTAAACTACATCCTGCAAGGAAACAAATGAATGTCAACAGTCAAAAACAAGAATCAACGTTCTCAAAAGAATATGCACTACAATCCAAATGTATGCAGACATAGGCATTCAAACACATCCGTTGGTTTTTGGTTTGTCCATGTGGCTTCCAGCTATCTTCAAAGCTGTAGCCTGGTCAACACTCCTCTTTATGACCCCTTTCAAACCCCCACATCTTCTCACTGTAGACACCCTGTGGGGTGATAGAGTCACCTGGTGAATCATCTGCATTTACAACTCCTCTCCTTTCCTGTTGTCACTGCAGAAAAAGTTTTTTAAAGGAAATTGGATCAAGTTGTTTATGATCTTCTCCCCCCTTTTTGAGTCATGTCCACCCATGGCTCAAAACTCCAACCAACTTATATAAGTGTACGTGATGTAAATGTAAAGAAAAGAAAGCCCCTTTGACTGTCTGGCTTTTTCTTCATAATGATAGCCATATTAGGACACATAAAGGCAATGGTTATATCTATATATTTTAGCACAAATGACATATAATATAATCCTAACAAACATGCCCATGTGTCAAAGTAACTGAGAATAAAAAACAGAAAACATGAAGGAGATATTCCTGGCCTGGATTTTTATAGCAGATAATCTTAAAAATATTCTGCAATTTTGCATAATTTTAAAAAAGTTTACATTTCTTCAGTATTGAACAGCAGAAAATAGGCTTTCTTGTCCGAGGTCATTGAAGTAAAAGAAAAAAAGAAAAAAAAAGACAGAGGCTGACAGCGCTGCAAACAACGGTAGACTGGTGGGTAATAAGCGAAGAAATAACGCAGAAAACAGAGATTTGAGACGGGAAACTGTTCTTGAAGTACAGAGAGAGAGAGCTGTGCATGAAGTGTGATTTTTATCTTGGTGGAAACAAAACAGTAAAGTAAGAGGGAATTCATGACGATGTTTATCAGATGTGAATAGTTTGTTGCTTCTTTTGCTGCTGGTTCAGTCAATTTTGCTTGGAGAGAGACAAAACCTGCAGCTCAGAATCAGCGCAAAAAAGAGTAAACAGCGCGGACCCGACGCATCAGAATCAGTGAGCTGTCGGCTTTCAGCCCGATGGCGTGTCCGTCTACGTGCCGTCGTGTGAGAAAGCAGAGAAAGCTGATTCTGATGCGTCGGGTCGCGCTGTGTGTTTACACTGTGTGTCTTTGTGTGGAATCCGTTTACCTGCTCTCATTTACTGTTTGGTGGTTGATAAAATACTTTTGTGATCTTTAACCTGAGAGTCCGGCGTTTCTGGGAAAATATTTATGTTTAAAACTCGATTTAGGATTTAATGAATCAATGTCGCTTTATTCAAGCTACTCACCTCTCTCTATCTGCCTGTACGTTCAAACATACAGACGGACTACATAATATCTGAACTACGACCAATCAGAGAGGTCCCACCCCTGATTATCTCTGATTGGTTTAGACCACGATAGGAGCATAATGTGTGTCGGTTGTTGACCACAGGGAGAGTTTCAGAGTTGCAGAGAGTATTTTTATTTATTTTTTACTCGAGTAGTTGGTCGTCCGCTGCGACCTGAGATTATTTTTCGCACTTGCGACCAAATTGGTTGCACTCTACAGCCCTGCATTACATTCAATTTTTCTAACTTAGCTTTGCTCCAGTGGTAATTAGAGTGAAAGGACTTGAAACTCAGAGTTTTACTCGTCTCTGTAAAACAAATTATTCATACCACCTTTACTTAACAGGAGCTTTACTGTGATAGTTTTAATACATTCTTCTATATTTAGTATGGTTTTAATATTTTCGTATTTTAAATTACGCAGGATATATGATAAAACAATAATTTACTTGCAAAGAGTTTTAATTTCTACACAAATACTTTCATTATGTGGAAAAAAAGTATTTGAGATGGAATTGTTTTATTTGATCTGAGAACAAAAAGAAATTGTTCATTGTTAATATATTTAGATCATATAAACAATATACAGGTACATTTAGCAAAGAAAGTAAGAGAGAAAAAAACTACAGACGGGCATCTGAGGGTGAGGGGAGCGTGCCAAGCTCCAATCGACAGCACAGAGGGAGTTCAATGATGGCATCATGATTCTGTGAGCAGCACAGAAACCAGAAGCTAGGGTGGTGATGGGGAATGACCGACGGCAATTTCCTATGAACATCACCTAATGCTGTGTCACTGTGCTAAGCATACTTTGACAATCTGAAGAGGGTCTTCCTTTGTGTCATTGTTGTTGTCATTTGCATCATGACCACTTCTACAAGACTGCTAAAGTGATTCAACAGGTGGGATCATAACAGCAGTAAAACAACTGGATCCAATACCCTTTCCGAGAAAGGTTTTCTGCAGAGATAAAAAGGACAATAGAGGAGTCATAAGTGTTCCCCCCACAGGAAGAATGCCTGAAGTGAGGCGATGAGGGTTGATAGAGGCCATAAAAAGGGGCTCTATCATATAATCATATATGCTTAGAGGTATCAATTGTATAATGATAGAGGTCTGATCCTTGGTAGTCTGCAAAGACTCTTCCAGAGTGTTCTGGCATGCACACACATCCTAAGGTCATGAGTGAGGTCGTACCTTCTTTATATAGTATGGGAGGACACCTACTCTGTATCTGTTTAAGTATAAGAGCCTTTTGTTTAGGTGGACCGCTGGACTCCTGGCACCAGCTTACACACACCACACACACACACACACACACACACACACACACACACACACACCACACACACACCACAATTCCCAATAAAAGGCAGCAAGCGGAGGCCGTCGTTGGGGTCATTTTGTGGTAGACACCGACGAGGCCTCCATTGCAAATAAATCGATCGATCGCTGACTGTCTCGTTTTCTTCATGATGAATAAGTCTCTAAACCAGCGGGGCTTGTGGAAACACAGACCCAACAACACCCAGATAGAAGACTAGTATTAATAACTGACTGCACACTTATTTCCACACTGTCATCCTCGAGTAGCTTTGAGGGAACGATGTCTTGCCCCAAAGACATTTTGTAGGTTTGGTGGCTCCTTAGAGTACGAGGACCTGGATGACTGAGAACCTTCACAGATCTATTTTCAAGCTGAGCTCAAAGGTCATAGCCAAGCTTTTTTCAATACACTGCTCAGCTTTCTTTATCATAATCGTACACATCATGGTTTTGTCAGCTTCATTTCAGAGAAATAATTTTTGCAAGATGAGAGATTGTTTCCCGAGACTTTCTCCAACTTTTCCTTGCTGTGCAAAAAATGATGGTATTTGTTTAAGAGATCTACAGTGTGTGTGTGTGTGTGTGTGTGTGTGTGTGTGTGTGTGTACTCAGTGAACTGTATCAGTCTCTGCAGTATCTTCCAGCTGCAGCAGTCACTTCAGTTTCTGTTCAGTCTGACTGAGGGAGGTTTTTGTACGACTGTTTTTCACTGTGTGAACTGACTGTTAGGATAGTGAAACTCTGACAGTAATAAACTGCTGCATCTTCAGCCTGGACTCCACTGATGGTCAGAGTGAAGTCAGAGTTTGATCCACTGCCTGTAAAACGATCTGGAATCCCTGATACTCGACTGCTAGCACCATAAATGAGCATTTTAGGAACTCCTCCATCTTTCTGTTGGTACCAGGATAAATAGTTGCCATTAACATTCTGACTGGTCGTACACTTGATGCTCACAGTTGCTCCCACAGCAGAGCTCACTGCTCCAGGCTGAGTCACTGTGATCTGTCCTCTGGACTCTGAGGACACAGAGACAAAAACATAAAGCAGCTTCATGGTTTTGTGGGCTTCATTTCAGAGGGACAGATGTTGATAGAGGAGAGGAGTTTGATTCTCTGGACTTTACCTGTGAAGCAGCAGCAGAGGAGAGTCCAGATGAGGACGCAGATCAAAGTCATGTTTTTGATGAGGAGGATTTCTGTGGCTTCTGTTGTGATGAAGGACAGCTGTCAGTCATCCAGTGTTCAACTCTCAGGACTAAAACTCTCCCAGAGCACTGGAGCATGGTGCTGCTGATGCAAAGTGTCTCTATGGAAATGAACTGACTGACTTGGATCAGTCTGACGATGCTGTTTATCAGGAATATTCAATCCATCGTAGTATTGAGCAGATATATCAGTTTGTTCTTCAGAATATTCTTATTCCAAAATATTTTCTATTATTTAAATGTTTTGTTTTAGGTTCCTTGATGGATTCACATGTTTATCATAATATTTAGTAAGAATATATCTCGATTAATTAAAAATATGAATTAATGAGGTCACAGGTTCATGCTGTAGAGTAGCTGAGCTTAGTCTCAGAGAGTGAGGAGCTCAGACATGTGGAGGTACAGTCACTGCTCTTTGCTTCAAAGGACTTCTTATAAAACACAAAACAGACACAATCAGTATCTTTAAACGAGGCTGTTATCTCTGACAGCACTACCTATAACACCTCTTTCTGTAGCTATGATCACAACCATGTGACATGTAACAGCGGGGCAGATCAAGCATCGTTGTTCACTGCTGTTGATGTTTTTTTAATCACAAATTACAAACAATTACACAACTGAATTCCAGCTTTATTCAAATGAATAAAACTAAGTAATAAAACCCATCATGATAGAAGCTCTGTTATCATCACGCGACACTTTAAGTTCAAGAACATGTACCTGGATAAAAGCTGCTGTTGGAGGTAAAATCCACAGACTGAACTTGGGACCTTCACATTTCTAATTCTTCCAGAATTTAATGAGCAGAAACAACAACTGATTGTTTAGAATTTATGATTGTTCAGCACTTTTCTGCACCTTACTGAGTGCTTACATTTGAGTCTTTCATGCTACTCTGTATACAAATCTGTACATCTGTGTCCATAACAGAGAGAGACAAAATGGGTGTATTTGATTTGCCTTCTGTGGCGGAGGTGTGGTCCTTGGCTCATCTGCAGGGGAGGAGTGGTACAGTGAGCTCAAGGGGGCGGTACCGGGAGGCAGGTGAGCCACAGGTGGTGGCGACTGACTGATGACGCGTCTCTTTCTGTTCATCTATATAGTGAAGACAGAGTCGAGCGGGGACGGGGAGAGCTGGACTGGAACAGACTGTGTTCCTTGAGTTCATAACTGTCAGTAAAATGCAATAATAGTGAGCACAAGCATCGTGGTGTGTTGTGTACTTTTACACCTTTCTAACAATCCTATTTATGTGAAGTTGGGATAACGTTCCAAGAAACCTAAACCTCTGTGAAGCGTGAGTGAGGTCAAAGGTCATGAAGCTCAAGTGTCAGCATTATAAGTTAGCTTTTTAGGAGTTTCACCATTTTCTGTTGGTAACAGAACATGTCATTACTTCATCTACCCCATGATTGGTTGTAAATCTGAGGGTGATGGAGACCAATTAACTTCTTTTGATGAAATAATACACAGAGTTGTGTTGACTCCAGAAACACCAACAGTGACATCTGGAGGAGGTTCCCACATGGTTTT